>NC_143224.1:1818181-2121212 GCF_030267445.1 Bombyx mandarina | reverse complement strand
GAACTAAAATACTCGTCACATTACAATTCAAAAACACATCGCTTTCAATTTATATTGAGCTGAATTTTATATTGTCGGCTTAGAATAATATTTATTTATTTATTCTATCAGCCCACAGACGTCCACTGCTGGACATAGGCCTCCCCCAAGCCTCGCCACAAAGATCGGTCCTGCGCTGCTTGTATCCAGCGTATCCCCGCGAACCTTAGGTCGTCGGTCTATCTTGTGGGAGGCCTACCCACGCTACGTCTTCCAGTACGTGGTCGCCACTCAAGAATATTACGGCCCCGAGTTCTAGAATAATAGTATAGTTTTTTTTTAAATAAAAGGTCACCTTTTCTTTAGGCCTAACGAGATTAGACGTGTTTGCTCGTGTTTCTAAATAAAAATATTCAGATGGAACTTTTGAAACGCGGAAAACGAACTTGTGTCAATTGCTTTTAATTTAATAAGTTGATTAATATTAAAATTATTATTAAAATTAATAATTAAAATGTTATTAAGTTTCTTCAGTGGTAGTTTATTTTGAGTTTGGCATCAGTGCACAAATATTGTAAAATGAAACAAACCCTATGAATGTGGCTTTTCGTGTTATTCCAAAAGCCTCAGTAAATCGCTTTTTTATGATTGAAGAATTACTGGTGGCCTTTCCAGCTTCACCAGGACAGGTGGGCGAGCAAAGGCTCAGTCAGGAGGGGGGGGATTTGCTAACAGCTGCCCGAGCGCCTCCGAAGGAGACCTAACAACTCAAGAGCAGCTGCTTCGCGAATGAATCTACTGCCGGATCGGAATCGCGACCAGCTGAGAAGATCCGGCGTGAAACTCAGCGGGCTGATGCATAGGTTAGGTTGCACGTCGAACTCTTTGTCAAGTTCGACGAGTACGGTTACGAGGGCGGCACTGAAAATTTCGGGAATTAACGAAGTGACTCAACATTACTATTTAAAAATGTATTTATTGCTTTTCGAAGTATTCTCCGCGAAATTTGACACATTTTTCCATACGATGGATCCAATCATTGAAGCAACCATTCCATTCGGAAGTTGGGGTCTCCAAAATGGCCGTTTTGTAGGCGTCCACAGCTTCTTCAGGTGATGAAAATCTCTGTCCACGCAATTTATTCTTTATTTTAGGGAAAGTATAGAAATCATTAGGGCTTAAGTCGGGGCTGTACGGCGGATGGTCTAATAATTCTATGTTTTCTTGCTCTAAAAACTCTTTTGTTCTGTGCGCGGTGTGAGAACTCGCATTGTCGTGATGGAGGATGATGCGGCGGTTGCAGTTCTCTTTACGGAGTCAGAAACGACCTGTGGCAAACAAATGCTAGCATACCATTCTGCATTAACCGTTCTTTGTCCCTCAAGAGGAATAGTCGTAACATGGCTGGATTTGGAAACAAACGTGGCCACCATTTTTTTGCAACACTCCGTGAACGAACAATTTTTGTTGGCTTTAACTCATTTTCGAACACCCAAACTCGTGACTGGTTTTTTGTTTCGAGTTCGTACGCGTATATCCAGGATTCGTCACCTGATAAAATGTTGTATACATCATTTGAGGATCCTGCGTGGAATCTTTCGAGAGTTCTGACGCACCAAGTAACGCGAGCCGCTTTTTGCTCTTCACAGAGCGAATGCGGTATCCATCGGGAAAACAACTTTTTTACACCTAATTGTTCATGCAAGATTATTTGTATTTGACTCATGCCAATGTCTAAAGTTGCCTGAATTTCGCGGTATGTCACATGTCGATCTTCCTCAATCAGCTTACGCACAGCATCAACGTTTTCTTGGGTGACTGCAGTTTTTGGACGACCTTGACGGGGATCATCACTGAGCTTGACACGTCCACGTTGAAACTCAGCAAACCAGCGATAAATTGTGGTTTTGGATGGGGCTTCATCACCAAATGCAGAAATCATCCGGTCAACACACTGTTTTTGTGTTAAACCACTTCGAAAGTCATAATAAATCATCGCTCTTGAATTTTCTCGAGTCAATTCCATTTTCTCAACGACTAAACAAGTTTGACAAAACCTCGTGACAAGACCGAGAATCTTTTTTTAAATAAATAAATGGTATTCGATTTTTAAAACCAAGGAGTTTTCAATTAAAAAGATTTTAATATGACAGGAACAGTGGAAATATTCCATTCCCGATACTTTTAGTGCAGCCTAGTACCGGGGTCCTTAAGCCTGCTCCTGATGCAAGGCATATAAGGCAAAGGTTATTGGATTTGAGGGATCCGTAAGGAAGTGTCTAGGGTGTCGACGGTGACTACCTGCTGCGTGATCAGGATTCGGAGAAGTAAATAGCTACCAGCTTTCCGAGCTTTTATTTCGTGGCATATGTATGCAATTAATAAATTGAAGATTTTTATAACGATACTGGCAATAACGGTGTCAAAAGAAGCCGTTTGCCATACTTAAAGGAGAATAAGAATATGTAGTTGGAAAATTAATCTCATTAAGCTAACCGAAGTTTATTACAAAATAAAAGTGTTTTATGTGTACAATTTTTTTTTTATTGTTGTGCTAGTATTAACGGAAAAACGTTTCTTTACATAGAATTCATGACGCGTGCAAATTTAAATTTATAACACGACCAAGCTGTCATTCGCCTTTTGAATTTTAACAAGTTTTATTTTCTGATTTTTTGAATCAATTTTTTGTAACTGTAACGATAACAGAGAGAGAGAGAGAGAGAGATTTTTTTTTATTTCCCTGGTAGGTAGACAAGCTTACGGCCCACCTGATGGTGAATGGTTACCGTCGCCCATGGACTTCAGCAATGCCCGGAGCAGAGCCAAGCCACTGCCTACCGCTTAATACTCTCCATAAGCCTTGTTTGAAGAAGGACATTTCATAGCGCTCGGGAAACACCGTGGAGGGGAGGTCATTCCATAGCCGGATGGTACGTGGTAAAAATATCTCTGGAAACGCACTGTGGATGACCGCAATGGCTCCAAGTAGTATGGATCAACTCTACTCCGGTGGCGGGCGGTACACTTTATTGCACACCAAAACACAATTTACATTCATGACAGTTACATTTGACTTAGAATAGGCGGTCTTATCGTTAAAAGCGATCTCTTTCAGACAACCGTTTAATTTACAGGAATTCTGGAAAATATAAGAATGTAGCAGGTATGTTGCAGTGACAATACATTATTATAGAAAATATTTGCATACAATAAATAGATATAAATACCACTAACATATAATATGAAATAACTAAGATTAATAAGAGCGCATACAATGTTTAGGCTATAACTTTTTTGTATAATACATTGGTTGTTTTTTTATGTTGAACAATTATCGTTGTACCAATAAGAATTAAATCTTTATCTCGTAACGATTGGGGGTACCCACGTTGTTGGTGTCCATGGATGCTGGATCTGGATAAAATCAATAGGGTTAGCCCATAGGTTGTCAACTTGGTGATTTAATTAACATACCCGATCCTGCGGACCGAATGGTAAACAGTCGACGTCGCCCTAAGCACATCATTACGGATCCGATCCACTAACAGTGCTTTTAGGTACCTCAAGCACCGGTCATCGTTCTCGTCAAACCCGTCGCTTGGGATGAAGGGCTCGGCGAGTAAATTACCCGTTAGACACAGCCCACTGAGTTTCTCGACGGATCTTCTCAGTGGGTCGCGTTTCCGAACCGGTGGTAGATTCCGCGAAGCACTGCTCTTGCTAGGGCTAGGGTTAGCAGCGTCCTCGGGTTAGAGCCCCGTGAGCTTACCTACTAGCTCGGAGAGTCTAGTATAAATCCCTGGAGGTTACTAGAATAGGTAGGAAAAAAAAGAGATTCAATTATAAATGTCCTATAAAAAATATTTAATTTAATTCCTAAAAGTAATAAATAGATGTAAAAAAATAATCAATGCAAAACTGTTTTTGACATTCTCTCCGAGCACGTGGTAAATAAAGCTTTAAAATTTTTATGGCAACGTGTCGCCATTACTAACCGTATGTATGAATATAAATAAAATTGTAGCTGTTTTCTGTCAAGGCCACACCCAAAAGGTTTTATTTTATGAACTATGTCGATTGACTAGTTGTTGGCACGTGAAATATGTATTACTTAACCGTATTATTTATTGTTGTAGAAAATGTTTAGAAAGAGGTTGTGCGTTCATTACGAAAGATTTGTGTCGAGGTCATAAACTCTTTCGACATTCAGCACGTTTGACATAATTGTATTTAGAGTGTTTTCTTACTGTTAAGAAACTCCGCGGCAATTCAGGATTTACTTTACCAATGTTATTTATTATTTTATTTAATAAACCAAACGTACAAAACAAACAAATAATATATAAAAAAATTGCTAAAACAAAAGCCAAACAAGTTTCCGCCATCAAAATCACATATATAGGTATTATAAGCAGAAACAAAGGAGAAAGAGAAAAAAATATAAATATAAGTGTACACAAAAAAAAAAAAACGGAAAGCAACACAATACGCACATATGTACATGCAACTCTATTTTATGTGTATACATGTGTATATATACTTTGTTTATATTTAAAAACTTTACCGGAACTTGACTTGTTGATTTGTCATGATATTTTACAAAATAAAAACACGTTTTCAAGTATTTAAACTTAAGTCTCTGAATTTAAATACGATTTATGCAATTTTTATACTTACATGCAAAAGGTTATTTATCGGTTTTCAATAAAAATTATTAGCCTATGCTAATGCATAGGCTAATAATTTTTACTTAATAGTACATGTATTTTCTACGTGGATACCAAGTTTCAAGTCAATCGGATGCATGGTTCAATAGTTATAGCGGAACATCCGTAAAAACCACTGTAGATTTATATATTAGTATAGATTTGGTATTAACAATGTCTTCGCAATGCACTTGTCGAAGTTCTTCTAGCTCCTTTTTTCTCCAATACCCGATTTTAATGAAACAAAGCCGTCGTCAAATATATCGTCGCTGTCAAACCAAAATCTGCTATGTGCAAAAACTCTATTTTGAATTAACGAGTAAAAACATTTTCGTATAAATTTTTTATATAAAGGTGAATTTTTAAGAACTATATCAAATGAAAGCTATAGATAAATATTAAAGCTATAGAGACGCAGAACAGTTTTTTTTATTCGGTAGATAGGGCTGTGAACTATACGAAAAGGTCAAAAAGTAAAAATCTGAAAAAGTGCACATAGCAGATTTTGGTTGGAAAACGACGATATATTCTTCTCCAAATTAACTTAGGAACTTGTGATTGTGTTCCAAGAAGGATCTCATTCCCGAGAAAATCAGTTCTAGCGAACTCAGAGGATTGCTTTCATATATTATTATGTATTCGACAATCAAGCCGATGGGCTGATGACACGTAGACAGGAAACGTCGAAGGAAACGACTGAGCCGAAAAGGATGGTGGAGGCCTTTACCCAAATAGGGGTCCAAATCTCATAAATAATACTAACATTAAATAGTTAATTAATTATAAGTAACCTTTCTTAAATTTAAGTCAAAACTTACTAACAAACATTGTAATATACCTATATCGAAAGATAGAATAGGATTAAATGGCTTTATTATGTATTATTATTATTATTAATATTATATTATCTTGCCAACGTCATGGTAATTTCAATTAAAAAAAAAAGAGACGTTAACGATATTCAAATATTTTTGGTACTTAATGTTTATACAGTAAACATAGAATGCCCGGAGTTGAGCTTCGAACGCACACGCGGTGTCATCTATTAAACAACTTACTTGCCTAACACGCCGTGTTGCACAAACTTACCCTTGAGAATTTCTTAATACCATAAATAAGCAGTATTTGAACAGTTAAAATATGCACTAATAGGCCTACGAGTTACATAATTTCCCGTCAGGGCGAAGCTGAAATAGCCTCTTAGGCTACCGCGAATACATAGGGAAAAAAAGTTACTTATTTTCTAAATTCGAGTAGCTGACAGAGCAAACCCATCTTTGTTCCTATCCGTGTATGCGTTCTGAGAATCACAGACTCTAGACAATTTGTTAATATCATTATTTTATAATAATATAAAAAAAGTGTATTGGGATCTTTTATCGTATATGCAAATCCGACTATTATTAACTGAAATACGAAAATTGGAACACTGTTATTGTAACAATATTTGGGTAAATGATAAAATAATTAGTTTCAATTTTTACTTTCTTTTTGCCTGATTGTGTGTAAAAATCTGAGTTTGTTTCTAAACCCATACGGGTTCTTCGCTGGTTTACTTCGGTACCTAAGAAACAAGAAATTTTCTTCTCACTCTTGAGTAGTCGTTATCATTGTAGTGTTGAAACAGGTAGATATGACGCGTTTTACGACGTCCCTCCATCTCCTTTCTCCAGGTCATTCTGCTACTTTCATTTAAGGCACCTCACCGCATTCTACGCGATCTTCTGTAGCGTCCTTTCTATCTTGCACGACGAAGTAAGGAAATATGTGGGGTCTTTAACTGAAATGTTTAAAATTCTGTACATTTTCTTCTGTTTCTCTTTGCTTCTCTTGTGGTTAGCTCCTTGCAAGGAAACTTATGGGTTAAGGTAGGAGTAGGTCGACATACACGTGTCAAACATCCTACACGTACTGTTTCGGTGTACACATAACATCGACAATACGCATGTATTTTACGCTGGCTGTCCATTAAGTAACAACCTAATTAGTAAAACTTGTTCGAATTGGGCAATAACTTAAACAGGAACTTTGTTATTTAGATCGATTTAGGTCGACGAGGATAGAAAAATACTAAAATAACGCAGAGTTTTGCGATGCAGACTGAAGTGGTCGGACGACTAGGCGTCTGAGACGTCGAGCTGATGCTTGCAAATTTTTAGATTACGTAATTACAGCAATTAAGTTTACCAAGTGCAAAAGCTTGTCTTGGGAAGACCCTAACAAAAGCTTAAGAATAAATCGTATTCAATTAGTACGAGCGAACTCGACCTTTAGCCCAATTCCTTCAAGTCCTAGAAGTACCATTAGGTCTTTTCTACATATTGCAAGTGTTGCGTATATAGGTACACCGATGAAAGTCACTGTATTGGTCTCCAAAAAGATATGAATGTTTTTTTATAATGTATGTGTCGTGTTATATACCAAAAAAGCATGGATATTTTTATAGCTTAGATGGGTGGACGAGCTTACAACCCACGTGGTGTTAAGTAGTTACTGAAGCTCATAGACATCTACATCGTAAATGCGCCACCCATCTTGAGATATAAGTTCTAAGGTCTCAGTATAGTTACTACGGCTGCTCCACCCTTCAAGCCGAAACGAATTACTGCTTCACAGCAAAAATAGGCAGGGTAGTGATACCTACTCGCGCGGACTTACTAGAGGTCCTACCACCAGTAAAAAGGGTTCGTCTTCTTTCTTTCCTCTTCATCATCTAACGAAAATTTTGGAACGCTTCGAACATATCTCTATAATACTAATTGCTATGTATGTATACGAGGTCTGATGTGTCCAGATCGGCGTACGTGGCCCAAGTCAGCAATCATTCTACCTTCAAGTTCGTCTGGTGTTTCTGTCGGCTTAGTTAATTATTACGTAAACAATAAAAATAAAAATAGACATTAATATCAACTAGTCTTGCGATAATAAAATTAAGTGGAGTGATAAAAAGTAACGAATCGGTATGATGGAATTACACAAAGTGGAAAGGGAGACAAATGCAATTTGTTAAGCATTCCCTACGCTACTCGTAAAACATAGTTCCATAACGTGCTAGTAGAATATTCAGATCAACTCTATTTATTGATAGAGGAGGCGAAACGTCTTCAGTTTTTAATAGAAATGCGAATTATACTTTGGTACTCATTAGAAATACTAGAAATGAAAGAAAGAATCCGAAGATAGCTGTCACAATTAGAAAATCTTCTAAAAATAGCACAGGAGGAGAGCATATACACGGTTTTAAATCTCGGTCATGTTAAAACCACAATTCACACAATGTTTTTCAGTTTTAGTATGAAATGTTATTGATAAAAGTAAAATAAATCGAAGAAAAATCAACAAACATTCATTTTGAACGCAAGCACAAGCAGCAGGCGAACTGCGAAGTGTCAGTCAGTCAGATTAAATTCAGTGTTGTCAATATAATGAAAAATAATTACATGAAATTCATATAGCGATTATTTTTTGAAATGACCGATAATTGATTTATTTTTCTGAATCTTTTTTTTACGAGTACACATAATTTTTTGTGTTTTTGTTTTAGTTGTACATATTTAAATAACAATACTAGTAAAGTTTTTTTTTATTGGTTAGATGGGTGGACGAGCTCACAGCCACCCTGGTGTTAAGTGGTTACTGGAGCCCACAGACATCTACAGCGTAAATGCGCCACCCACCTTGAGATATAAGTTCTAAGGTCTCAAGTATAGTTACAAGTTAAAGTCCAAAGGGTATGTCTTTGATGTTATTTTATGTGCTTATAATCCATTAAAATCGATTGATTAATGATAATACTTAAAATGATTTATTTATATGTTTTATTTATATATTTAAAATGTTTACTTAATACGTAAAAGGTTTTGATGCTGGCAATATTTTTCCCGCAAAAATCAAAAACCTTGTTTTTTCAATGGAGTTACTTTTTTTAAATTACTTATTGTAAACTGTACTGGCGCTTATTTGGAAGAAAGTAAATACATATTTATTTATGACAAAATTAATGCACTAAGTATTTTTTCTCTAATCTATTGTCCGCTTTGGGCCTGAAATGGGCATTCCCCTTTATGCTTAAATTACGATAGAAGCTTCTCATTTGGTCAGTAAAATATAATGTCGGAATTATTCTGCTTGGTGATGGTTTGATGCGATGTAAGCTATCAAGTCAGACGGTCATATTTTATGAAAAATGACATAAAAGTGTATAGAGGCATGACTCATGAGGTGATTCTTACCACTAAACTAAAAAAGGTCCTTTCAAGAAGCTTGAACCACATGTGCAACTGGGAAGAAATTTAATGTTTTTGACTTCATCTGTGTTGGAGACTGTCGTCTGGTCCAAATCATAATTCACTTCATTTTATTGTATACTTTTTTGAGTATGTTAGATGCTAAGCCTCATAATAATTACACAATATGGCCACTGGCGTATTTTCTCACGGAAAGCATGTTTTTCAATTGATTTTTTCAATGGCTACAATATATTTATCGCCAACCTAGGCAATTTTGTATGAACTTTCATATTTTTTACACAAATGTTTTTTTTTATTTTCATACATTTTAAGCACAAGTCTTGGGTGTAAAACCGCACCGACCACCCCAAAAAGCTATTTAAAAAAATATCAATTCTAAAATTTCGTTTCTAGTACTTATTTTGTTTAAATTAGAGATTTTGAAAACATAACAATACCCTGCAAATAATATTCAATTCATTTTTGGCAGAGACGAAACTGTTACGAATAACTTCTGTAGGTTTAACTACGAAGGGAAGATCTTCCACCGAGCGGGTGATATTGCTCGGTAGACCGACGGTCCGAATGTTGTTGTTCGGAACTTGTATATATGCAAGCTTATCTTGAAAATGTCGTAAGCGAGATTCAGGCATCTTTTAAATATCTTGTGTTGTATGATGGCTACCGCCACATCACTCCCCTCAAAGACTTGGAGGCCAAGTCATTTAGTTGTAGGTTTACCAACACAGCTTCTAAGGATATTGTGAAATGTATGTGATGTTTCCGTTACTAGGTTAAACTATACGCTCTATTGGATATCTAAAGACGTATTGCATTAAATTATTAATTTTATTATTAACAATATCATAATTTTAATTTAATTTAACTATTATGTCCTGACCAGGATCGTCGAAACTAAAAGTTTTGTTTACTTTTTAGTTCAGTTTATTGATTACCAAATATCTTCTTTTTTTATTGCTTGTGTGGGTGGACGAGCTCACAGCCCACCTGGTGTTAAGTGGTCACTGGATCCCCTAGACATCTACAACGTAAATGCGCTACCCACCTCGAGATATAAGTTCTAAGGTCTCAGTATAGTTACAACGGCTGCCCCATCCTTAAAACCGAAACGCATTGCTGATTCACGTTAGAAATAGGAGAGGTGGTGGTACTTACCCGTGCCTACCACCAGTAAACTCTCTTCTATGTTTGCATGACTAATATTATTACTCAGTTGTTTAGAAGTCATTAATCATTAAAACTTATCAACAATTACCACAATCTGGAGCATCTCATTCATGTTAATAATAACCTTGTAAATGAAACAAAGATAATGATAAAATTTCTTTATTAAATGCAACCTTATTGTTAGAAGCTTACAGCCTACTTATTTTCTAAGCGTGGTGTCATACTGTTCTCGTAAACAATCAGTGAAATCAATATTTCAAACACGATTATTAAAAGATGGACTTTGATATTCCTAGGTTCAGCTTCGGGTTGTTTTAAGGCTAAATTAATACGGGTGCATTACTTGTACATAGTAAGTAAAAATATATAAGAAAATTCTTATAAAATTAAGGCTATATACAAACAATCCTGACAAATGTATGTATGTATACTTGTGTGCTTATCACGGCTACAAAATAATTTATTAGCAACATCAATATCTATCAACATCAAGTATTTACAGGCATTTGTAAAGTTATTTTGTTTTGAATTTTTTATTTTATACCGTATTAATATGAAAATAAATGAATAAAATTCTGGTACTATATATACACATACTGTATATACTGTATATAGACATTTTTAGTCGTACACAATTTATGAAAATAAACTATTTTCAACACATTTTTGTATTTTTTTTATTGGTTAGATGGGTGGACGAACTCACAGCCCACCTGGTGTTAAGTGGTTACTGGAGACATCTACAACGTAAAAGCACCACCCACCTTGAGACATAAGTTCTAAGGTTTCAGTATAGTTACAACGGCTGCCCCACCCTTCAAATCGAAACACATTACTGCTTCACGGCAGAAATAAGCAGGGCTGTGGTACCTACCCGTGTGGACTCACAAGAGGTCCTACCACCAGTAAGAATTCAACTGTAAAGATTAGCTCAGTCACACAGTGGACACGCGGTTGTATGCGTCCAAAGCTCCGAACACTATGCAACATTAAAAATGCACGGGGAAATCGTCCGCCCATAACTAGAGATCAAAATTAAGAGATATCATTTATTTGATATTTTAAGGTATATAGGTATAAGAGAACCGTTTTCCAGCAACTCAGACGCACTGCTGATTAACCCGGTATTAATAAATCAAGACCATGAAATTTTTAAATTACATTGCTGTTTTTTTTCGTTGCACGCGATGTAATGCAAACAAAATAAATCTTTATTAGCTTTTAAAGCATGACGCTAATGGTATGTAAGGTAGCGAACTATTTGTTATGTTATCCCTCGACTTATTAATAATATACCTTCAGATTTATGAAAAAAATAATAATAAAAAAATCATTATAATTTTAAACATATTATATGTTACTGTTACCCTGGAAGAGTAACGCAATCTATCGTCGAATAGCAATGAAGAAATGAATATCAAAAGAACTAGTAAAATCGAGAACGTTCGAAAAGCCGCGAGAGAACGCCATCTATTATCAAACAGCGGTAACACACATCGAAACTACTCGACCTTTCAGGAATGTTCTCGATAATTGTAGAGATGTCGTATCGACTATAAAAGCGTTGCAGAGATGACACGAAGGCGATTAGTAATCAGATCTACTAGAAGCGAAACAGCGAACGGATCACCTGAAGCGAAGCGGAAGAAGTGAATTACGAATTGTAAAGTGTTCTGTAAGTGTTCTTTCTGTGTGTTAAATAGAGCTTTAATTTGTACTTCAGTGGAAGTTTTATTTATCCCGAACTCCAGTGCGTAACATTACTAAGTAGGGTATTCTGTATAGGCTCAAGTACCACTATCCTGAATATTTATATCGCCTAGTTTGTTAGTATCGTTTCGGCTACAAGGGTAGAAGAGGTGTATTCTAAGATGAGTACTGCTGCCCATTCTCCAGTAGTAGGCTCGGTTGGCATAAAGGCCTTTTTTATGATTGAAGGATAACTGGTGGCCCGGAGGCCTTTCCACTTTCACGAGGACAGGTGGGCGAGCAAAGGCTCAGCTAGGAGGGGTGGGATTTGCTAACAGCTACCCGAGCGCCTCCAAAGGAGACCTAACAACTCAAGAGCAGTTGCTTCGCGAATGAATCTACTACCGGATCGGAATCGCGACCTGCTGAGAAGATCCGGCCAGAAACTCGGCGAGCTGATGCATGGGTTAGGTTGCAAGTTGAGCAGAACAACTTATACTGTGTGTTTAGTGCCAGTTTTTAGCTTCTCATTCGCGTAAAAGTTAACTCAAATTTGTAAGGAGAACAGCGCCCTTACGTTTGCCTCACACTGGTATCATGTTAGATCAGTAGTACTACTTTGTATCTTTTCAGTTAGTTGCCTTAATTAAAGCATATTGAGCCCAATGAAAAAAAGAAAACGAAATTGTATTACAAGGATTTATTATAAAAAAAATTATCTGAATCATACGTACACTAACATTCGCTTATCTTTTCATTGTAAATATTTTAAAATTCTCAAAAATTTGCAAAACTTCAATATTAAAATTGTGTGCAATATTTTACACACAACCTTTTCATCTTCCTTTCATTTCACAATTTAATTAGATTATGAACCTTATGTCGTAAGGGATAACGGTCGAATATTACTTTGCCCGGAGTGAATAGGATGTGCCGGTATAATAGGATAGTCTGAACCCGACACTAATTAACAAGAAAAACATGACAATAAGGCTGCTTGTGATGAGAATAAGATTTATAAAAACGATACTGCCTTTGATGTGGACGGTTAACCCTTCTGAACATATTCTTTATTGGCGAGTAGCAAATGTCAGACTTCAATTTTCTTACGGATTAATTCAGTTTAAAACAAAAAACGAGGTACAAATGAAATCAAATCAAATCAAAAATTTAAAATCAAAAATTTTACTGTCAAATTGTCACAACAAATTAGAAAACACTATAAACACAGAAGTTCCATTCTATTATTTATTTACAATTCCATTCCTTAATATCCTTATACTACGATTAAAATATAATTCCAGAGAACATTACAGAGACAGGTCGTAACCGGCGGCCGTATTCAGGACACAAGCCACCAGTAGTTATGGTTGCAGAGTCAACCATTTCTAGAATCGCGTCGTGTTAAGAATGACCGTTTTCGGGTCTCTCCTACACCAATAAAGGTGCTGGCAAGTAAAAAAAAATCTAAGCCTTTTTGTAGCGGGAAAATCCTTAAAGAATGTGCCCTCCCACTAGTAGAGGGAAAGGGGAACCAATGTCAGAATATGCAATAATATTATAAAAAAATGCAAGAAGGATCTTCACCAACTTAAGGTTATTTTAAAAAAAAAATATTCATTATTCTTCGATTATTGTCGAATCGACTGTATGTCATTAAGTTTACATGAATCAAAAACATTTTTAAAAGAAAGATATTCAAACACCTTTTTATTACGGTAACGTTGGATTGACAAAATCAACAGAACAAAAACGAATGAATCGTAGAAAATATGTCTTTTAATGAAGTACGTGTGGTTTTGGACGAAAACTGAAAATAAATTTTGGAAATTTCTATATACACATGATTTGACATCAAGACAGGTTTGCCGATCAATGAAATTTTAAATTTAGATGACGAAGAATTTCGATAACATTACTCAGCCCTTTCTAGAAGTTTCCTGACCAATCTCCAATCTTCCATTATATCGGCGTCGGGTAGCATATACACGACGTAGGGGGGAGATACGGTGACTTGTCTTTTGCGTCTTCTCTTTCCCCACTCTGGGGCGCTAGACCAGAGGTCTACGGTATGCCTTTCTTCTTCCAACTTCCTAATCTTCTCCAGTATATCTTCTTTTAGATTCTCGTACGCCAGCCACTTTTCACTCTGTTGACAAACGAGAAAAATATTAGTTGAATGGTTAAAAAGCACCAATTTTACATCAGCTCACTGGTGGTAGGACCTCTTGTGAGTCCGCGCGGGTAGGTACCACCGCCCTCCCTATTTCTGCCGTGAAGCAGTAATGCGTTTCGGTTTGAAGGGTGGGGCAGCCGTTGTAACTATACTGAGATCTTAGAACTTATATCTCAAGGTGGGTGGCGCATTTACGTTGTAGATGTCTACGGGCTCCAGTAACCACTTAACACCAAGTGGGCTGTGAGCTCGTCCACCCATCTAAGCAATAAAAAAAGAAACTTCATTTTCTAAGTTCAGTGCATAGATGCGTCTTTTAGTGGATTATATAGAAAGACTCGAGGGGTCATTCATTAAATTAATAAATTAATATTATTGCACGATATGTTTTATTGTCAGTTTGTCTATTCTTCACGCCGCAAGCTACAAAACCTGCCACATTCACACAGACTGATGCTGCTCGTTAGCCTATAAGGATAATAAAAATACTACTATGCTTTATTTTCTTGTTGCTACAATGGTTTCAGTTGTCACAAGTTAAAACATTAGCATGTAGATCTCGTGTGAGGGGTTTCGTGGTTATTTATTCAAATTTGTACTGTAGATTCGCGGCTAGAACTCCAGTTGGAGTATGATGTTAATATATTTGAAATATTCTTTTCCGCAGGAGAAAATCGCCGGATCCCCACCCGCGCGGCAGATGGGGTATGTGGGAGTTGAACCTCACTAAAACTGCCGCTCACAACTGGCACCCTACCTCAGACCGGGCCGGGGCTCAGTTGGGGCTATTGAGACGGCGGGTTGACGCAGAGCACATTACATCCATCCCGCCGTCCCAATTATATTTGACATACTAGATCTTTGCTATTTTTTTCTCTTTATATGCTATTTTTTATGGCTATTTATATGACTGAGACTCGGTGTTTATGATCGACTGTTGCGCCAGAGGTCGTGGATTCGATTTCCACATCGGTGATAAACGGGTTTGTTTGCTCTTTGTTTGAGTGTTTATTATCTTTATATTTAAACATATATAATATATGTATGTTTGTCAGTCTTCGACACCCACAACACGGGAAATCCTAAATTGGGAGTATCTGTGCGTGATTTGTTCCCAGTTATTATTATTATTATATACTGTTTTCTAGCACCCATGACGAAGGAGAGTTATAACGTTGGACCAGCTAAGTGTAGACCGAACACCATCCCTTTTTTTTTGCTTACATGGGTGGACGAGCTCACAGCCCACCTGGTGTTAAGTGGTTACTGAAGCCCATACACATCTACAACGTAAATGCGCTACCCACCTTGACCTCGTCCACGCATCTAAGCAATAAAAAAAAATTAAAAAAAATACAAGTTCTAAGGTCTCAGTATAGTTACAACGGCTGCCCCACCCTTCAAACCGAAACGCATTACTGCTTCAAGGCAGAAATAAGCAGGGCGGTGGTACCTATCCCCGCGGACTCACAAGAGGCCCTACCACCAGTGATAATTTTGCGGGTCTGATTTTTATTACACGATGTTATTCCTTCACCGTGGAAGTCAATCGTGAACATTTGTTGAGTACGTATTTCATTAGAAAAATTGGTACCCGCCTGCGGGATTCGAACACCGTTGCATCGCTTCAATACGAATGCACCGGACGTGTTATCCTTCAGGCCACGACGACTTCATATACTGTATGTAGATACAGTATGTACATTTATTGTACAAATTTATTTTTATTCATTATTTAATAATACATGGAACAGTTTTTCTACTTTTTAATAGATCATTCTGAATAATGTTGTTGTATCTTTTTCAGAATTTCTCTAGACTAAAAACAGCATTCTGGAAGACGTCACTTTCTGCTTAATTATACCTGCCTATTATTATATTATTATATTTTTCAATGTAAATTGTGTTTTGGTGCGCCATAAAGTATGCTAGCTCACTCGCTCGTATATTGGCAGGCATATACAGACGAAAGATTGTACATATTTTCTTGGCAACAAAATTAAACGTATAAGCAGCATTAGTGGCAAGTAGCCAGTATCACTTTGCATTCCGTACACAATAGAACGACTATGCTCTGTGTCCCATTAAAAACCCATCTGCTATGACCTGTAGTAACACTTTTACGGATTTATTCTCGCGTTAATTTTATGAATATCAATTTTCCCATGTAACGAATTCTTTATAGTTTTTATGATCTAGACAATTACTTGACGGATGCACTGAATGATTGTCGGTTTAAGCTTAAAAGATAATAAACCGAAGATAAAATTAAAATAGTTAATGAAAATAAATAACTATATGATTCAAAGTTACCACAAAAATGGCTTCATAAAGTATATAAGATACCTTTAATACACCCAAGTTTTCTTCCATACTTTATTATATCGAGGAGTGAAAGGCTTAAGCGACATTGTTACAATTTTACAGAAGAGACATTTAAAGTTTAAAATTTGAAAATTTTCATAACAAAAAAACTCTTCAGCTATTTAAATGAAGTAAACTTAATTGAGGTACAAATAAAAACTGCTGCTGCTAAAAACGGACCTTTAATTACAAAGATAAATGTCGCGTACAGTAAAAGCTCCTTATTTGCGCTACCTTCATTTGCGTTTTCACTATACGCGGATCAAAAAATTGTAACTCAATTCCTATATTCGCGGCTAAATGTTTCTTTATTCGCGGATTTAATAGATACATTGGTACATAGTGAACGCGCTTTTCCATATTCACTGTTTCTGTATTGGCGGCATATTTACGGAACGTATACATAGCTCGCGAATAAAGAAAGAGCTTTTACTGTATTAAGTGAAATGTCGCTTAAACCAAAAAGCGTTTCACCCCTCGATATATAAACTGTGGTTGAAGTTTGCATTGTGAGTCTACACGGGTAGATACCACCATCAACTTGCCTATTTCCAGCCCACTGAGATTCCGATCCGATGGTAGATTCTGCGAAGCACTGCTCTTGCTAGGGCTGGTGTTATTAGCAAGTTCTCACAGGTTGAGCCCGTGAGCCCACCTACCTGTCCAGGCGTAGCTGGAATATAGGCCCTTACGCTTCCAGCGAATACGTAGGGGGAAAAACAGCACAAATATACATTCAAGTCATGTCATAGAAATTGGGTTAGTGTAATGCTACTTGTAATAATAATTATTCACTTTCTAGTTCTACTTGTATGTTTCTAAAAATTACTAATTACTATTATTTACTGTGGGTAGAGCATCTTATGAGCAAGCACGGGTAGGAACCACCACTTTTTGATCGGTATTACCGATATCTTATATAACTGAGACTTAGAACCGCTTACTCAAGGTGGGGGTGACATTAACATTGTTGTTGTCCATGGGCACCGGCAACCACTTAACACCAGCCAGAAAATGAGACCGTTCACGCGGTTAGGCAATGAAAAAAAATACAACAATTTTAAACGGTATTTATATATAATTAATTTATAAACTCCATTTTAACTTTTTTTTTACTTTACATTATACGTGGTAGGTAACTAAAAACGTGGTAGCTGATAATTTGAATTTTTATAGATCAACATCAAAAGTAAAAATCCGAAATATCATGAAATTTAGCGTTTGGTTTAGGTTGGATTAATCCAGGTTCTTCGATCTCGACCTTCCCCCGGGCTCAGCGAGGCATGAAAACAAAACACAAACTACAGGACTGATCGCATACGAGTTTGTTCTAGAACAAAGCGTTCCCCGTGCTCTGTATGTACCTTTCACGCGAAAGCATTGTACGTGAGCGATTTTCGTTTAAAGCAAACAAAAACAAAAAACCGGTTCTCATGTCGTCCGATGTAAAGAGATTCGTAAAAGCTAAACCGAGCTTCGTTTATACCGACGAGGTTTCAACGTGACTCATATTATAATGGAACGATTTGAATTAATTTTACGAAGTGGCCAAAATCGTAATTGTCGAAGTACTTAGTTTTTATGTCTTTACTGCCTTCTTTTTTTACGCCACTGGCTTCGTTCTAACAAAAAAACATAATTAATTCATTGTTTTAATAGCAATTTAAATAGGTAAGGTTTAATCCTGTGACATGATGAATACGTGAAGCAAAAACTTTGTACCCCTTTTTACGAAAATTGCACGGCCGGAGGAGTATGAAATTTCCCACACTTAAACTCGTATAGAATATAGAGAAGGAATGCAGAATGTTAATATTTTTTTTAATTATGCAAAAATAGAACAATTAAATCAATTAAAAAAAACATTAGACACGCTGCCATGTATTTGATACACACACGCACGCATGCTATTTGTTTATTGTCAAGCTTTTCTTATTACATATAGTCTGTGGTCAAATTGAGAATAGATTAAATAATAACACAGGGATTCCTAAATAGGGGCCGGATGGCCGTGTGTGATTTGTTCGCAGTTATTCATTATTTATTTTATTGTTATTATATATAAATATGTTTGAGTTTGTATGTCTCGATGTTGGTTACTCAATCAGGGCAGTAATTAAGTCGTATGAACGCTTGAAAGTTGTAATGGCCTAAAAGATAAGACACCCTGTGCTGTCGTATCGAGCGATGCGCCTGTGCCGATATTCTAATCTCGCAAGCAGCTGCATTTTTTTTTCTAAAGTAATGTAATATACTTGCTTCATCATGAATATCATCATGAATAATATCCACAATGAAGGAACAATATAGTGTAATAAAAATCAAACATGCAAAAACTATATTTGCGTATTATAATATGATAATATACAATTGAGAAATAAACCTCAATTATCAAGGTAGATTGTGGCAATCACGTTGTGATGTCCACGGACTCCGGTAAGCATTTAAGATCGGCTGGGCCGTGAGCTCGTTCGGTAACGCGAGATATTTCTGCTATAATAAATACGACAGTAACGGATCTATATAAATCGACGCTTATAATCCGGGACTATGCAACGTGTCTCATTCATTGTGAATTACAAATTTAGCGCGAGTGACAACGCGGGGCACGTCTAGTCTTACAACAATTGTCGTATGGTTATCACACATGTTCCTTATCTGAATTCCTTATCTATATCTCTAAATATGAAGGTAGACGGTAATCTGAGGTGGGGGTGTCCTAAAAAGACTTGGGAGGGACTGTGTGAAAGAGGATATGCCACAGAAGGGTATGAGTGCAGACATTACGTATGATGGTCCTGAATGGAAAATAGGACAAGCTGCGTCGATCCTACATAGTGGGCAGGAAGACGAAGTTTCTTATCTGAATTATTTTATATGGTTAGTTGAAATCAAAGCCCAGTTTATATTGTTGATTGGACTAATAACTATAATCACGTGATAATCACCGTCCGTTGCCTTAGTTGAAGTCTCAATTATCTTGTACGACAGTTGTCCCACTCTTGAAATTCGACTAAGTGACTGGATCACGGCAGTATAGTGGTATCTTCTCGTGTGAGCTCACGATAAACTCATCATTAGCTCTAAGCCACCGCCACTAAGTTCACTATCAGTTTTAATATTCGTTTTTTTTCACTATGTATGCTGTTATCTTTGATGTGATTGTGCTGAAACTATAAATATTAACCAATATACCTATGATTAAATACTAGAGAAACGCCCTCCGCCAGGAAACTGTAATTTATTATCGATCTTGTTGAATTTTCTTTTATACAAATCTGTAAAAGACACAATAAAAAAGAAAGTAACAAACAAAAAATCTAGTCTTACCTCTTCTTATATTCATGGTTTAGGTACTATTTTGGCGATAATGACTTACAAATAAAAGATAGATATATGCCGACACGGGCTGTTTTGTAGGACTATTTAAGATAAAAATTTCCATTTTATATTATATACATAAGAGTAACTGAAACGGCTTTTGCGGCGCACGCCGAAATAGCTCGCAGATGGCAGATTTTATGCCTTCTTACTTGACACTTATCGTCATATTTTGAGTAATTCACACTATATTTCTATAACGAGCCTATGTGTTACTTTGATGTGGCAGTTATATTATTGTAAAGTTTCATCAAAGTCCATTCAGTACATTCTTACAAACTTTCGCGTTTATAGTATAGGTCGATAATATACCTAGGTGTATAAATTTTTTGGTTTTTTTTGAAAAACAAAGTCAGGCTTACAGTTTTCACCAAAACGCCTGACTCGTTAACACAAAAAACATTATTGAAATTATTAAGTACTATTCTTAGTACTATTATTATAATATTATGCTAAAAATAAAATTATTTTGGAATAAAGTATTCCCCAACTATCGGCAAATACGTCCTGGATTTCGGACAGAAATTCGTTTAACAGCGTAATTGCCCTGGCTGTTGGACAGTTCCTAGCTCTACGGGTCCTCAGCCCGTCCTCCTCATAATAGAGTAGGATGTTCCATTTTTTTACTAAATATGTATGTATTGTGTATTTCATTAAACTATCAAGATGATCATAATCAAAACAAAATGTCAATGGTTTTCACGTTGTCATAAACGAAAATTTTCTGTAAAATAAAACCGTTAGTATGTTGCAGTAATCAAATATCTTCGTTGGTGTTAGTCGCAAAATTCATAAGTTATTAAAAAGTATTTTCGGTACCATTGTGTTGTATTTGTTACCTGAGTTCGTCCCTAAGGGTGATCATCACCCCGTTTTTTTTGCAGATAACGTGCCCTCGACTACCTGAAACGTCTTTACGTTCGATTTCTCTTTTAATTTTAGACTAGTGGTCCCGCAGTAGTCAAAATTCGACTGTAATTAATTGGAATTGTAAGTTTGTACACTATTATGTTTGTATTTTATACTTCTATAATCACAAATTTCGCCAAGACTACACTATAAAAAAATATTAACAAAGAAAAATAATATTTAATCTCAATTTGACAACAGACGTCAAGAACAAAAGATTGACAATAAATACTATGCATACGTGTGTGCGTCAAATACATGGTATGTAGTGTGTGTAATGTTTTCTTTATTGATATAATGTATCTTTTATGCATTATTTAAAAAAAATATTAGCATTGTGCACTTCTTCTCTATATTCTCTATAAGTGTGGAAAATTTCATACTCCTCCGTCCGCGCAAATTTCGTAAAAAGGGATACAAAGTTTTTGCTTCACGTATTAATATATAGATACCACATTGAAGTTTATAAAGCATGAGTTAATTTTTCGTATAAGTTTTAACGAGATGCAATCATGATTTAACTACTTTTGCAACTTCATTCTCCTATTTCCTGCTTTCATTTAAAATTATTATTATACATTTTTAACATTTTAGTTTGCTTGATAATAATAAACGACAACAAATCCCAATAATAATAATGACAAGATCAAACTGTAATTTTTAGATCATAAAATTAATGAATGATAAAATATTATAAAGAGGAAAGATTTGTTTGTTTGTTTGTTTGTTTGTATAGAACAGGCTCCGAAACTACTGAATTGATTTGAAAAATTCTTTCAATGTTTGGAAAGCTACACTATTCCCGAGTGACATAGGCTATAATATTTTTTGAAAAAATTAGGGATCCTTACTAAAATTTCAATAACGTAACCCAAGGTGTAAAAAAAATACCTAAAATATTGTTTACATCGCGTTAGAATAAAATAATGTACAACGACTTTGTAGAACACATTACTATTTCCAAAAGTGTCGCGACAGCATAATATGTCTAACTACATATTATATTATGCCGCCATAAGTGTTCTCTTATTTTAAAAGAGCGGAGCCGAAGCGGGCTGCTAGTGAATGATAAAATTAAAAGTATTGGTTTTAATTATGGGTCATGATTTGTTTGGAACGAAGTTCCTTATGGGACGATGCGGAGGGGTACCCTAACCGGGAAAAAACGTCCGTAACGTAAGATTTTTATTAGTAATGCACATAGTGTACGACTTAACTTTGTAATAACGTACAAAAAATAACATTTTGTATCATTCATTGACCACTATCTCAGAGCGTTCGTTTGCGCCATACACTAACTCTTATGCAAACAACCGTGAATGAAGTGTACCACAATAAGTTCGCACGTTACCGAATGACCGTGGGTTGTTGCGAAACTTCCAGTTTTATTTTCTTTATACCTCAAATAGAATTTAATTTTTTTTTTTTTTGTAATAAGGAACTTCGTTTTTATCCGGTGTCCCACGACACTACACATCTTTTAAATAAAAACCTGAAAACGAATTCTTCATAATGTAAGATCACATTTAATTCAATTAATCATGTCGTTTACAATGCGCGCGAGTAGCCCACCGATCAAAATGGCGGCCGGTCGCTTCCGGGAAACGCTTCGTCGCCTGGCCGGTCGCTAACGCGCTCACTAACGCCATCTATCTCAAGCCGTGTGTGAGCTTAGGTTGAATGACACGTACAATTATGCATTTGCGATTCCGAATTTCCGTTATCCATTTACTTACGAGCTCATGACAGGCCGTGGTCTTCATTTTAGTACATGTAGATTTTATATCAAACAGTATAATAATATATGAGATCCTCAGCATAATTTTTTTTTCCTACCTAAGCTGATAACCTTGAGGGACTATTTCAGCGTAACCTTAACTAGTAGGTGAGCTCACGGGGCTCCAACCGGAGTGATACTAACACTGACCCTAGCAAGAGCAGTGCTTCGCAGAATCTACCATCGGGTCGGAAACTCAGTGGGCTACAGCATAATAGTGGCTTAAGCTTACCATAGTCCATAGTATGGACATAATGAGGTTTGAATTAACTTTTACACTGCTTCGTAGGCAAAAACAATGTTTACAAAACCATCTGTTAACTATACATAAAACTAGTGATAGGACGGTTTTGTATAAATATTTATTATGTTTTAAATAAATTACAATATATAATATAAGCACGGATATGAAAAATTGTGGGTTAGGCCACTTTTGCGCTGACGGCCTCATATTTAAGTAATGCTCTATCTAGTTTAATATTTCAGATTCGCGAGCCGTATTCAAACGGATTAGTGTCGGCACTAGCGGTGATGAAGTTACAATCATCGCGTACGACAACAATTTTCAATACTCTTAATAAAGTAGAGTATGACCACTATAAATTATTATAGTGGTCAACTCAAAGGCGAAACGAATGAAGAGCGAGTGAATGAAGATAAATTCGCACCATTGAACACATACAAAAAAGTTAAGTTTGCCAATCAAACCGCGAATTCCCTAGACAAGACACTCCGATGAAAGAGATCTCGCCGCGTCAATTTTACCCGACTCTTACTTCTGTAAATTTACCACGTTGTCTTTTTTATTTTTTTTATTGCTTAGATGTGTGGAAGAGGTCACAGTCCACCTGATGTTAAGTGGTTACTGGAGCTCATAGACATCTACAACGTTAATGCGTCACCACCTTGAGATATTAAGTTCTAAGGCATCAGTATAGTTACAACGGCTGCCCGACCATTCAAACCGAAACGCATTACTGTTTCACGGCAGAAACAGACGGGGTGGTGGTGACTACCCGTGCGGACTCACAAGACGTCCTACCATCAGTAAAACCTTTTCGTGTTTACCTCAACAAAGATCTGACTATCCTTCAGCATTGGGTGCAGTTCAGACCTCACAGATGGCAATCTGACGATTTCCTCCCAGAGATAACTAAAGGAAGCCGGAGCAAGGCATAGGTCATACGAGAACATGAATGCCACCACCTTGCCTATATCTGCCGTGAAGCAGTAATGCGTTTCGGTTTGAAGGGTGGGGCAGCTGTTGTAACTGAGACCTTAGAACTTAATAATCTCAAGGTGGGTGGCGCATTTACGTTGTAGATGTCTATGGGCTCCAGTAACAACTTAACACCAGGTAGGCTGTGAGCTCGTCCACCAATCTAAGGAATAAAAGAAAAAAATGTGAAATTGACTATGCTTCATTGTCCAAGAAATAATACGCTACAGGAAAAAAACGTAACGCAAAACTACAATAGGCGGCCTTATCGTACAAAGCAGCGATTAGAACTAGTAAAGCCATCACATATTCAAGGACTGTTAGGATATTTATGACTGCACGCTTTAAAAGTAGCTTGGCTGAGCTCTTGGCGTTGTTCTAGGTTATCTGCTTTCAGAAGAAAAATATTATGAGTTAATCTATACTTCTACACTATACACTAATATTATAAAGAGGAAAGATTTGTTTGTTTGTTTGTATTGAATAGGCTTCGAAACTACTGAACCGATTTGGAAAATTCTTTCACTGTTTGGAAGCTACACTATTCCCGAGTGACATAGGCTATAATTTTTTTTGAAAAAAATTGGGGATCCTTACTAAAACTTTAATAACGTAACCCAAGGTGAAAAAAATTACCTAAAATATTCTTCACATCGCGTGCCCTGCGAAAACTACTGATGATAGAATAAAATAGTGTACTACGACTTTGTAAAACACATTATTATTTACAAAAAGTGTGACAGCATATGTTTAACTATTATAGTTATGCCGCAATAAGTGTTCTTTCATTGAAAAAAATAAAACAACGTCAAATATCGTTGAAATTTTTGTTAAAGACCCGAGCGGAGCCGGAGAGGGCTGCTTGTGCTTAATAAATTAAGGTTAATTACATTTTTATAGATCAGATTTGGAACGTAATATATTACGGTGTAACCAAATCTGAAATGCTCTTAATAAAAAAGTACTTGTATGATCTCACGATGTGTAGTATACTGTCACTCAGTTTGAGACATGCGGTCGGAACATCGATCGCAATGTATATCGAATGTTGAGACAGTCATTATACGATGCCATTGAAATCCTCATGTCTTAATGTGGGTCATTTGATTCAAGTTTGATGTCTATGGGGTCTGTGATCAATTTACATAATACATGTTTCTATCTTCATTCGAGAAATCTTAAGTGTTTCCTACAGCACCTGAGCAGTAAGTAACTCAACAGTCGCAACAGTTAAAATAAACTGCAACAAATTTACCATTTGGGTCGACTTCATCTACTTGTATTGAAGCAAACAAAAATAAAAATTAAAACGAGCTCTTAAAGTTTCAATATGCGTAGGTACTTTCGAACATAAATAATTTTATATAGATCCATGTTTTCGCCTTATTTCTGTAATTTATTTTAAACAATCTATTTATACGCTACTAGCGACCCGCCCTCGCTTCGCTTCGGAAACATTAAAACACACATGAAACCAAAAAAAATAAAAAATAAAAAAATAAATAAAAAAAGTAGCCTATGTTCATCAGGGACAATGTCGGCTTCTAATGGAAAAAGATTTTTTTAAATCGGTCCAGTAGTTTCGGAGCCTATTCGAAACAAACAAACAAACAAATCTTTCCTCTTTATAATATTAGTATAGAGTATAGATATAGATTTATAAGCACAATTCGGGTTGTCCTAGATAGAACCCACACAGAGGAAAAAGGAAAAGTAAATTAATTTAACACAAATATTTCATAACGTTTCCAAATCATGTGTTATTTATTAACAGCTTGGTTCGGTATACTATAACATTTATTGAAATAAGTTGATTTTCTATACTAATATTATAAAAAGGAAAGATTTGTTTGTTTGTATTGAATAGGCTCCGAAACTACTGAGCCGATTTGAAAAATTCTTTCACTGTTTCGAAGCTACAATATTCCCGAGTGACATATGCCCTAACCTTTTTGGAAAAAAAATTAGGGATAAGGATCCCTAATTTTAAAGGAAGGAAGGAAGTAAGGACTAAGACTCCAATAAAGTAACCAAAGGTTGAAAAAATGACCTAAAATATTCTTTACATCGCGTGCCTTGCGAAAACTATTGATGATAGAATAAAATAATGTACTACGACTTTATAGAACACATTATTATTTACGAAAAGTGTCGCGACAGCATAAGTCTAACTATTATAGTTGTGCGGCAATAAGTTTTCTTTTATTTTAAAAATAAAACAACGTCAAACATCATTGAAATTTTTGATAAAGACCCGAGCGGAGCCAGAGCGGTTCGGTAGTAATCAATAAAAATTAACTTTTCTTCATTCAATGCTAGGCAGCGGCTTGGCTCTGTCTCTTTACTGCCCCTACTCATTATTATGGGACGTATGCTCGTCTGCCTACAAGAGTAATAAAAAAAAGGAAGGAATAATTACTGATGGCTGAAATTCTTTTCAGTTTCACCAGGACAGGTACCCGAGCACGGATTTAGAAGCAAGGAGTGGAATTCGCTAACAGTGGCGCTAGCGTCTCGGAAGCTAACTAAGCTCAAAGCAAATTGTTTTTTTTCCTACCTAAGCTGATAGCCTTGAAAGGCAATTTTTTTTTTTTTTTTTTTCCACAGGAGAAAATCGCCGGATCCCCACCCGCACGGAGGGTAACCTTAACTAGTAGGTGAGCTCACGGGACTCAAACCGGAGTGATGCTAACACTTTGACCTGACCCTATGATGACCCTACCAAGAGCAGTGCTTTGCAGAATCTACCACCGGATCGGAAACGCAACCCACTCAGAAGATATGGTAGGCAGCGGCTTGGCTCTGCCCCTGGCATTGCTGACGTCCAAGAGCGACGGTGACCACTTACCACCAGGTGGGCCGTATGCTCGTCTGCCTACAAAGGCAATAAAAAAAAGATCCGGCGAGAAATTCAGTGGGCAAGCAAATTGATTCACCAACTATCGAATCAGAATCGCGACTCGCTGGGAGAATCCGGTGGGAAATTCAGCGGGCTGATGTTTCATCGGCAGTTTAGATTTCACATCAAAATCGAGTTCGATGAGTATGATTATCAGGATCTCTGAGCCTGCTCCTAAATTTAGACCTCATCATCATCATAGGCCTTACAGCCCAGGGTGGGCCTTAGCCTGTCTCTCCAGACTGCTCTGTTCAGGGCTTTCATAACCGATAACTTTGAGGCCGTGCTCTACGCCATCTAACCATTTATCTAATTTTAGACCTGCAAGCGTCTAATATGTGCTAGTGGACAACCTTATATCCACTCGGATGAGCAAAGACGAAGGTGACTGGGTGCTGCGTGAAGTAATTTCAAGGAGAATAAACAAGTTCTGTTTTTCATTATGTAGAAAGCTTCTATTACTAGTATTTCTTTGGAAAATACACTTTTATTTAACAAAATGTCAGCAAATTTGTTAATTTATGTGGTATTTATGTGGATGTGTACATGTATATGATATATATTATGTGTGTATATTATATGTTTATATTTTAGTCGACCGGTACACCGCGTGTAATATGTTTCCTAATGATTCTTATTCACCTATGGTTGAATGGAAGAGATCGCTCTTAGCGATAAGACCGCCAGTTGTACTTTTTTGTATTTAATGTTTTACACCTTTTTTTGTGTACAATAAATCACACTCTTTCTCTCTCTGTCACACAAAATTTTTTACTCAACGGAATTACATTGATTCAAGAACTCTCATTTCTCAAGATGGGTCATGGAAACTTATATTATATTATAATATACAGTACACGCCTAAATACAGACACAAGAACACTATGTTAATGAGGAATAAATTTAGTACACGACATTTTGGGTTTCGCTTCCGCAGTGACGGAACTGATGTCGACAATTTTGATGTTGCTCGGATTGAAAACTTCATTAAGTTCACTACATCATTAGCAGAGTCATCTAATTGATAATATTTATTTATATATATTTTCATATGTACATATTTATGTATATGTATTTATTTAAGTACGGGTATTCGTATCTATGAATATTATGTATGTTATATATATATATATATATACACACATATGTTTAAGTAATATCACCTTCACACTACACCTACCAAGCTTCATCTCTGCACTCCCCTAAGGTAGACTGTCAGAGAATGCCTATGGCACTAAGTCCGTCTTTATACTGTCTAGTATATAAAGTTATAAATAAATAAATAAATTATTGTTATTGGGAATGTTTTAAGTGACCCGGCAATTACCATGATCCTGCCCATTTCTGACGCGTAAAATCATTCGTTCCTGATGTAAACAAATTAGAATTCAATCTTATGTTTCAAGGTAGGACAGCTCCATATTATAATTCTATTATGAAAAAAAAAACTTCTATTAAATAATCTACCATACATTACTATTTCAATTAAGGTACTCAATTATTATTTTATCATTGCTTCGTATCTATGGTAAAACATATTATGTACACATATATTATATCAATAGCGTAACACCGTGAACTAATATTACACAATATTAATAACTGAATATTTATAGGCAACGAGTTAATTAAGTTTCAATACTTTTTTATCACACGCAAAGATCTGAGTAAGTGATTACCATAGCTCATGGACATCGGCAATATCGGAGACACGACCAAGTTGCTGCCTAAATAAAGATTATATTCAAACCAATTGCCAATGATAGCCCATGGGAAAGAGAGAATTGTGGATGGATTTTTTTTATGAAGAGCAGTTTCGAATAGGATACGCGATACAAAGTAAAATGAAATCAAATATCTCTTAGTTTCTCTCAGAGGTTCCACGTACGTAATTTACTATGTTAGTGTCCAGGTCAAACACATTTTTAATTGCGTCTGTAGACGAACGACCAAACTGTTCGCTTGGTGGTGAATGGTTTCCGTCGCTCAAGGACGTCAGCAATGACGAGGACACAGCCAAATCGCCGCCTGCCGTTAAGTAATCCCTGCAAATTTGGCTTGCAAAACGACAAGTCATAGCGCTCAGGAAACACCGGGGATGGAAGGTCAATCCAAAGCTGGCAGGTACGTGGTAACAAAAAATATCTGGAAAGGCATTGTGAATGAACGCAGTTTTTATATTTAGTATGAATGAACTTTCCTCTGGCGATGAGGTGAATAAGAAATGACTGGATCATCTCAAACAGAAGTTGCGGAGTGCTCTCTAAGTCATAGATACACTGTGGTTCACCTAATATGTAATGGTTTCGGAATTCCATAGACATCGTGATATGAATACTGATAGAAGTCTGAATACTTCTGTACAAAGGCTGTCTACCTTTGGAAATATAAAGCTTGATTGCTTCGCGACAGTGACAAACAGGTTGGTGGTATTTATCCATGTTGGATCCAAACTGCTATAGTTGATCCAGAAAAAAAATTTGCCTTAGTTGCTCCACTAGGTACTTATGGCAGCAACTAGAATTCGAAAGTGGGACAGGAAAATAGGTATAGACACTACGAACGGATCACAGGGAAGTTTGCACAGCCGTTCCTTCGGATAAATATCCGTGTAGACTGTTTTAAGAATATAAGGTTCTCTATGGGTG
Source organism: Bombyx mandarina (assembly GCF_030267445.1). NCBI lineage: Eukaryota > Metazoa > Arthropoda > Insecta > Lepidoptera > Bombycidae > Bombyx > Bombyx mandarina. The sequence continues at coordinate 2,092,045 of NC_143224.1, read as the reverse complement.
CTAGTCAGGCTCTCAACAATCTGTTACCAGAGGATCCTCAGCTACTTCGGTCATATTGCCCGCCGACAGTCAGATAACTTGGACAAAGTGATTGTGACGGGCAAAGTAGAAGGAAAGAGACCCCGCGGCCGATTACCTAGCCGTTGGTGTGATCAAGTAACCGCTCTAACTGGGTTGCCAGTCGCAACCGCCATTCGAGCAGCTGAGGACCGGACGAGATGGAAACAGCTCACGAGACAGGCAACGGTCAAGTTTCAGGGACACGACCTTCAGCAATGAAGAAAGCGACGAAGAAGAAGAAGAAGAATGGGTGCTAGGGACGCTGTTCCAACTGGATACAAATTTGAGTTAACTTTTACGCGGTCGACAAGATAGAAAACTCGCACTAAGCACACTGACTATAAGTAGCTTGATAGGAAATACCAAGGGTCGTAGTGAAAGAACATAGCTTGTCCAGCCCTTAAAACGTGAGATCCATACATAGGTACATATTGTGGCGACCTTTATAGACCTTCATAAATCGATAAAGCTAAAGTCAAATGAAAAGCGTTCTCAAAAATCTAGTCACATTGTTTTCGTTTTCCGCGAAAAACGCCCCCGCATCGAATACAGCTTATTCACCACATTTCCTAGTAAAATCCGTTTCGGATATTCTGTGTCATCGCAATACCGCAAGCCGATGGCTAACGATGTATGACGTCACCGCAGCGACATCCGAGGACGCATCGCCATTCTACATATTATTATATACCTAGAGAAGTATAGCTAAAATACAATGTTGCTTGTAAACATCACATGATTATTGCAAAATGTACCAAGAATAATAATGCAATCTCGTCTATTGTTTTAGTACAGTAATAGAAATGATAATCTATCAGGCATTCCTCTCGACGCTTTCGTCAATCAATTTATAATACCCAGCCGCATTTGTCTACATTACTAAAGATCGTTGTATCCTATCACTGGCCGTATATATCTTAACAGAGGTGATACAACTCGCCCGGCCCTATTAGCAATGAAAATTTGCTTCATTTAATTTGATTGCATATTTGACCGATTTTGCGATACTAATAATAATTGTGGAAAGGGATTTCCTGTTTTTAAAGACTAGTTATTTCGATTAACTTGATTGTAATTAATGATCATGATTGCTCGTGGATATCGGGAATAGCAGGGTACAGTCATGGGCGTAAAATTTCACCGATTTAAAGCATACATTATTTGGAATCTTTAGACAAAGAAAGTTTTCGACATTAATGATATTTGAACGGCGGGAAGTCGTTGGATGCGGAAGGCGGAGGACCGCATTATGTGGAAGGCATTGGGGAAGGCCTATGTCCAGCAGTGGGCAGATAAAGGCTGATGATGATGATGATGATGATGAAAGGGTTTTTCTGTCGTTAACGACTAGTTGTTACGATTAACATGATCGTGGATTATTGTGGATACCGATTATTTGTGGATATCGGCAATGGCAGTCATGGGGTTACCGCTGAGAAATCTTTTTCAAACACCGTTTGTAGAAGAACACCACATCCGGGAAAATCGGGGGAAGAGAACTCTATGGTTGGCATATCGAGATGGTCCACGGTAAGCGTAAACTATTGAAACGAATTGTGGTTTAACGAGTAGTTCTAGATGGTTAGTATCAATGTTTATTGTTATACAATAATTTATCGACATCGCAGGATCTTAAGCTACTGTTGTTAGATTTGATTTACAACACTTTAATGGGACTTTTGTGCTCTTTTAATTTTACAATTGCCGTACGCATTGTAATGGCCATGAGGTGAGACCTTAATATAATGTTAGCTCATTCATCGTTCAGATCTTATACTCTCAACGACCGTGTCAATATTTTTTGTAATTAAATTACAAATTTTTTTTATTACTTAGATGGGTGGACGAGCTCACAGCCCACTTGGTGTTAAGTGGTTACTGGATCCCAGAGACATCTACAACGTAAGTGCGCCACCCATCTTGAGATAAGTTCTAAGGTCTCAAGTATAGTTACAACGGCTGCCCCACCCTTCAAACCGAAACGCATTACTGCTTCACGGCAGAAATAGGCGGGGTGGTGGTACCTACCCGTGCGGACTCACAAGAGGTTCTACCATCAGTAAAACGACCGTGTCAGTATTTTTTGTAATTAAATTACTAATGAAATTATTTAGCCATAACTTGCAAAGACCGGGCAAAGTGGAGGAGCTTAAATAGGAAAAACGGAGCCTGGCAATAGACCGGGAAAACTGCTACTGCGCAATATGCAACTAATATTTTTATTTTAAGCATAAATCTTATGTGTTTTATTTGTTTTCTTTCATACATCGAATGCGGATCACGAGTACAATTGTTTAACGAGACACAAACGTTTTAAACGTGTACAGAAGATAGGTGGGGTAAAATGAAATGAAAGTGGCAGGCAAGCTGTGCTCTGTGTCTCTATTAGTATCCAAGGATTAGTAATTAATCTGGCAATTGTTTTGTGTGTCATTTTTAAAACTCTAAATATTACATAGGCGGCACTGAAAATTTCGGGAATTAACGAAGTGACACAACATTACTATTTAAAAATGTATTTATTGCTTTTCGAAGTATTCTCCGCGAAATTTGACACATTTTTCCATACGATGGAACCAATCATTGAAGCAACCATTCCATTCAGAAGTTGGGGTCTCCAAAATGGCCGTTTTGTAGGCGTCCACAGCTTCTTCAGGTGATGAAAATGTCTGTCCACGCAATTTATTCTTTATTTTAGGGAAAGTATAGAAATCATTAGGGCTTAGGTCGGGGCTGTACGGCGGATGGTCTAATAATTCTATGTTTTCTTGCTCTAAAAACTCTTTTGTTCTGTGCGCGGTGTGAGAACTCGCATTGTCGTGATGGAGGATGATGCGGCGGTTGCAGTTCTCTTTACGGAGTTCAGGAACGACCTGTGGCAAACAAATGCTAGCATACCATTCTGCATTAACCGTTCTTTGTCCCTCAAGAGGAATAGTCGTAACATGGCCGGTTTTGGAGACAAACGTGGCCTCCATTTTTTTTGCAACACTCCGTGAACGAACAATTTTTGTTGGCTTTAACTCATTTTCGAACCCAAACTCGTGACTGGTTTTTTGTTTCGGGTTCGTACGCGTATATCCAGGATTCGTCACCTGATACAATGTTGTATACAGCATTTGAGGATCCTGCGTGGAATCTTTCGAGAGTTCTGACGCACCAAGTAACGCGAGCCGCTTTTTGCTCTTCACAGAGCGAATGCGGTATCCATCGGGAAAACAACTTTTTTACTCCTAATTGTTCATGCAAGATTATTTGTATTTGATTCATGCCAATGTCTAAAGTTGCCTGAATTTCGCGGTATGTCACATGTCGATCTTCCTCAATCAGCTTACGCACAGCATCAACGTTTTCTTGGGTGACTGCAGTTTTTGGACGACCTTGACGGGGATCATCACTGAGCTTGACACGTCCACGTTGAAACTCAGCAAACCAGCGATAAATTGTGGTTTTGGATGGGGCTTCATCACCAAATGCAGAAATCAACCGGTAAACACACTGTTTTTGTGTTAAACCACTTCGAAAGTCATAATAAATCATCGCTCTTGAATTTTCTCGAGTCAATTCCATTTTCTCAACGACTAAACAAGTTTGACAAAACCTCGTGACAAGACCGAGAATATTTTTTTAAATAAATAAATGGTATTCGATTTTTAAAACCAAGGAGTTTTCAATTAAAAAGATTTTAATATGACAGGAACAGTGGAAATATTCCATTCCCGATACTTTTAGTGCAGCCTATGTATTCAGAGAGCGCATAACATTGGAACAAGTTTCGAGGTTCGCGTCGATTTTTTTCAGTCCGACGATCATTAAAATTCGTTTTAGTTTCGCTTCAGTTCATAAAACTTTCAGTGAGTCACCGTGTAACAAAAAAAAAACTGCAAAGAAGCGCCGTTATGTTCGCGATCACCTATCTTGCAGGATTCTATCCGCGATGCATAAAATTCATTGCTCTGAATAATGGATATTGTATCCGGAACAGTGGAAATATTCCATTCTTGATACTTTTAGTGCAGCCCTCGTAGAGGTCCCGCAGTAGTCGAAATTCGACTATAATTAAATGGAATTGTAAGTTTGTACACTATTATGATTGTATTTTATACTTCTATAATCACAAATTTCGCCAAGACTACACTATAAAAATTTTAACAAAGACAAACAATATTTAATCTCAATTTGACAACAGACGTCAAGAACAAAAGTTTGACAATAAATAGTATGCATGCGTGTGTGCGTCAAATGCATGGTATGTAGTGTGTGTAATGTTTTCTTTATTGATTTAATGTATCTTTTATGCATTATTTAAAAAAAAAATTAGCATTGTGCACTTCTTCTCTATATTCTCTATAAGTGTGGAGAATTGCATACTCCTCCGTCCGCACAATTTTCGTAAAAAGGGATACAAAGTTTTTGCTTCACGTATTAATATATAGATTAAGAACATTACTTCCTTGCCCGAATTGCTATACGAGCATTATAATATCATCGACCACTCCGACATATCTTTACTTCGACTAATTTGTTTTTCATTTTCACAAATCTCACTTTAGTAGACCTCAACTAGGAATATTTTAATGTAAGGGACATAGAAATTACCGGACTATTTTGAATTTTAATAACCTCTCACACATCGGGAAAATATTCGTATAATTTTGCTCTTTGTCTGTGTGTTTATTATCTACATATGTATTTATTTAAATGTACGTATGTATGTCAGTCTCTGGTACACATAACACAGGAAATCCGAATTTGGAACCGGATGATCGTGCGTTATTTGTTTCTAGTTATTTATTTATTTACTAGCTGACCCGGCAGACTTCGTAGTGCCTAAATCGATAAACAAAAGACCTAAACTTTTGTATAAAATAAACTTGAAACAAACAAAAGAAATCCGTCCGACGGGGGACGCAACAAAGGAAAAACAAAATTGTTATTTTTATTTAATTCCGAGCATTTTCATATTTATTTACCTTTTAAACCTTCTCTGGATTTCCACAAATAATTCAAGAACAAAATTAGCCAAATCGGTCCAGCCGTTCTCGAGTTTTAGCGAGACTAACGAACGGCAATTCATTTTTTTTTTTTTTTTTATAGTTTAGATGGAATGACGAGATCACAGCCCACCTGATGTTAAGTGGTTACTGGAGCCCATAGACATCTAGAACGTAAATGCGCCACCCACCTGGAGATATAAGTTCTAAGGTCTCTCAGTATAGTTACAACGGCTACCCCACCCTTCGAACCGAAACGCATTACTGCTTCACGGCGGAAATAGGCGGGGTGGTGGTACCTACCCGTGCGAACTCCCAAGAGGTCCTACCACCAGTGATTACGCAAATTATAATTTTGCGGGTTTGATTTTTATTACACGATGTTATTCCTTCACCGTGGGAGTCAATCGTGAACACTTGTTAAGTACGTATTTCATTAGAAAAATTGGTGCCCGCCTGCGGGATTCGAACACCGTTGCATCGCTATATACGAATGCACCGGACGTCTTATCCTTTAGGCCACGACGACTTCAAAGCCATCCAATCTCTATTAAACTAGAACACTTTTAATATAACATAATCGATGCTTGTTTACAATGTAACAAAAACAAACAGCAGCTCAAACAACATGGCGCGTCACGTTGATAAACAAATCTGCGTGTTTATCTTGACTTGTATTTACATTACGCGTCTGCTAAATTATTGCGATGATAGATACCTACACTGACTTGAAATTTATAGCATGAAGTTATTCGTGTAGTGTTTTAGTCAAGAGAGATTGTTTTTGTTTTTTTCGTATGGGATGAAGAACTGATGATAATCATAAAGAATGAAGTCAGAATCTCCTGTATTTTTATTTGAAGTCAATTTAAAATAAGGACTACGTTCGACTTGAATTTTCGGTGTTCACCAAACATAAAATCAATTTCAGAGATTTTGATAGAGTTAAAATTTTAACAGATTTTTAGCATAGACTATCATTGTTTTACTAGCGTAATTAAATATAATAATACCAAAAAAAAACTGAGTCTGTACATTGAAAAAAGCAATAAATATAGATATGAGGTAACTATAAAGGGAAGATAATAATATATAAGACTTTAATAAGGCCTGCCGTCCTGTATGGATTGGACAACTAAAATGGCGGATGAAAGGCAATTGCATGCAGCAGAGATGCGAATGTTGCGATGGATGTGTGGAGTAACGAGTATGGATAGAATACGGAATGAATATGTAACGGGAAGTCTTAAAGTGGCACTTGTGACAGAGATGTTGAGAAGTGCGCGTTTGGGATGGTATGGACATGTGTTGAGACGAAATGAAAATGAGGTTGGTAAGAGAGTGTTAACTATGAATGTGGAAGGACATAGAAGAAGAAGTAGAGCTAAGAAGAAATGAATGGATTGCGTGAAAGACGATATGATAAGAGGGGAGTGAGCGAAGAAATGGTATATGATAGAGGAGTATGGAATGAGAAAACATGTTGCGCTGACCCCAGGTGCCTGGGATAAGGGCAGGATAATGATGACGAGGTAACGATAAAAAATTGATAGAAGATAAGCCAGCAATTGTATGTTTGTTCGCGCATATTCTGTTTTAGGTATCATTCAGTCTACATGTCACAGGATTATTATGACATCAAACCAAATGTATTAGAAAATAATTTAATTAAAATTTTCTTCTCTTCATTTTAATGAAATTTATTTCATACAATTTTTTATGATTTAAGTATTTTTTTTATTGCCCTTGTAGACAGACGAGCACCTGATGGTGAGTGGTTACTGTCGCCCATGGACTTCAGCAAAGCCAGGGGCAGAGTCAAGCCGCTGCCTACCGCACTTAATACTTGTGATTGATTTTTAATCTTCAGATAAAAATTGTTAATAAATAAATTTCTGTTTGTTCGTGTGGATGATCTCGCGCCCGTCGTCGCTTGTCTAACTTGGTTAGATCTTTGTCCACTAATAGTTGGAGTTTCTGGAAAGTTTTTTTAAAATGGAACCATCAACGTACTATATTTTACTATATATGTATAATATACTATATAGTTGTATTTGATTTAGCGCAGTTTACCTAGCGCGCGATTGTCCCGAGTAAAAACGCTAATAATTAAAAAAAATTGCATGTGTTTTTATTTTCTTAATCATAATTAATTTTTTTTTGCCCTTTTTGTACGCATCAAGATAATTTATGTCGAAATCATCGTAAAATTCTATATCAGCTATTTAAAACCCAATTAGATTTTCAGACGCATGCATGAATCATTCCATTTTTTTAAAACCTTATCTCTAGTTTGAAAATACCATGTGAGATTAATGTTCAAATTATAATAATAAATTGACATACAACATTGTATGTATATATATGGTGTTAATAATTTTGGTTCGTAGCACCGATGGAGCTACGAGTTTGCTACGACTCTACGAGGTCAAACATCGATCGGGCATACGAAACAATAAGTCGGGTTAATGACTTATTGGACCTATTTTTCGGTGAGACTAGTTTCGCACTCGGCTCTACTCGCTTAATTAAATTTTTACGATGTATAATTTTTGGGAATTTTTTTTTTTGAAGTGGGTATTTCGATCACCTGGATCGAAATTTAAGATTTACTTTTAATTATGAATCATTATGAATAATTATGAATTATTTAAGAAATATAATTTTGGTTGACTGGTTTTCTGTAGAGCTGTAATAAAAAATATAATAACGATCATAATAAAAAAAATATTCAACGTTCATTAGACGTAATAAGAACGATGTCTAGTTTTGTAGGTAATTTTTAGAAAAACTTACGACAAAAACAAGTATAAAAAATAAGTATATAATTACATTTTATTACATATTAGTACATTTTTATAAACGAGAAAGTTAAGTTTATAAGTTATAAGTTATCAATTTTAGCGGGTAATTGTCCGATAACAGATCGAGAAGAATATTGCATCATCGCTATTAAGGTACAGGGGTGCGAGAGAGATAAATCTATATGTAACTATACTTGAGACCTTAAAACTTGTATCTCAAGGTGGGTGGCGCATTTACGTTGTGGATGTCTATGGGCTCAAGTAACCACTTAACACCAGGTGGGCTGTGAGCTCGTCCACCCATATAAGCAATAAAAAAAAAAAAATGTGTCAACGTTGCATTTACTTTTCGTTATAAAACCATTATTACTAGAACTTGTAAATTCATAGACTAACAATATTTGTTTTCTATATGAATTGATAACAAAGTATTTGTGCTATTTTGTTCCTATAAATAAAATTAAGCAAAATGTTAATAATTTCAATTTTACAAATTAGAATTTTGGATATTTCAGGTACATTTTTATTGCTTTGTCAATTAATGTCAGTGAGTCACTAATTCCTTGTGTTATAATATAGAATGAAACCGCACGGGAAGCTACCACAGTCCTGCGTATTTCTGCCCCGAAGCAGTCACGTATTCCGGTTCGAAGGGGGAAATTAAAAAGGGGGAAGTTTACAAGGGGGAAAGTACAACTGAAACTTCAAGCTCAAGCTTGCGTAGCAGATAAAGAAACTCACAAGTGATCCGGTATTACGTGGCTAATGTAGCCCATAGACAACAACGTGAATACCATCATCCATATTGAGACATAAGGACGAAGTCTTAATTGTACTGTATAACGATTGTTTCACGGTTCCAATCCGAAAGCATTACTTCTTAAATTCAAAATTAAATTCGCGTTTTTTACATGCCATTCAAATTTAAACCTTTTCTCGTTTATTTTCGGTACAATAATGAATGAACAAATAATTTTGCTACTGTTTTATTAGTACAGTATATATTTTTTTTAATTTACCCCAAAAAATCAGCATTAGATTAATACGTTGATTATTCATAAAATATGAGTAATTAGGGGACAACCTTCATGATTCTTTCAATCTATCGTGGGTAACCTTGAACGTGGAAACAAAACCGAAGTTAATGTACAGAATATTGATTTTTATTCCGCTTGCTGTTGTTAATAAGCTTTTCAGAACAATAGGCGAATATATAGTGGGCAGTGCCCTAAAAATACCCTTCGACCCCCGGTCTGCTTCCACCGTTTCTAGACTGTTAAGACCCACATACCACGTCTGCCCCTTAGGCGGAAACCTCACGCGAGGTTCAGCCTCTGTCCGAACAAAAAAAGGCGAATGTATTGGACTATATTCAAATTACACTATACTATTTTTTTTAACCCTTTGACTGCCATATATATAGATCACCGATGTTTTACGCGGCGCACTGAATTATGTTGATTTCTCTTTTCAATCTTCTTACTAAGGCGGCGAATTATCTTAGTAGACACTGGGAAAGACAAATCCGAAGATACTGAGAGTAAATCTATTTCTATGAAACCTAAAAGACTAAAACATAAATTAAAAACGATAGAAGGCAAAATTAGGCAATCCGGACGCTTAGTTACAAAAAAATCGACATGATTACTTCAGTGCGCCGCGTAGGGCACCGGTGACCTACATGGAAGTCAATGTGTTAACTAATTACTTACTTACATTAAACATCTGTGACGATACGAGAAAATAAAGTCGGGCGTAGCTTATTAGAAGAAAAAAAAAACAGTGCTTAGCTTTGTAAAAGAGCTTACGACTTGTGGTTATCAGCACAACGGGAGTTCTGCTATCCACCTTAATACGTTAACTACTATGTACGTCACCGGTATCCTAAGTGGCACACATTTTTTATTGCTTAAGTTGTTGGACGAGCTCACGACCCACCTAATATTAAGTGGTTACTGAAGACCAATAGATACCTACAACGTAAATGCCGTCACTTACCCTAAGATATGAGTTCTAAGGCCTCCGTTTTTACAGTACAACGCCTACCCTACCCTTCAAACCGAAACGCATTACTGCTTCACGGCAGAAATAGTTAGGATAGTTATACCTACCCGTGCGCCCTCATAAAACGTCCTACCACCAGTAATTACGCAAATAATATTTTTATTACACGATGTTATTCCTTTACAGTGGGATTCAATCGCGAAAATTTGTTAAGTACGTATTTCATTAGAAAAATTGGTACCCACTACCCGCCTGCGGGATTCGAACACCGGTGCATCGCTAGATACAAACGCACCGGACGTCTTATCCTTTAGGCCAAGACGACTTCATTATGTCGATTTCTCTCTTCGATCTTTCTTAATAAGGCGCCGCCGGAATATTTAGCAGACTAGGAAAGACGAATCCGAAGATACTGAGAATGAATCTATTTCTAAGAGACCTAAAAGACTAAAACATACATTAAGAAAACAAAAGAATGCAAAGTTAAGTAATCTAAGCGCTTAGTAACAGAAATCGACATAATTACTTTAGTGCGCCGCGTAGGGCACCGGTGACCCACGCGGCAGTCAACGTGTTAAGACAGTTGTGTAGATATAACGACGAAAGAAAAGATCTTCCACCGAGCGGGTGGTATTGCTCAGTAGACCGAGGTACAAATGAGGCCATCAGCGCAAAAGTGGCCTAACCCACAATTTTTTATATTCAAGCTTATATGACGTATGTCCCATTCAACACGGGACGCGTGACAGCGTCGCGGCAGAAGTAGGAAGGATGATGATAGCTACCCGCTACAATAATCCCTATCATTAATCATTGACACATTAAAGAGCGGACGGTTAGCGTGGTATGGACATGTGATGCGTAGAGAGGAGATGCCTGTTACTAGGAGATGTATGGAAACGGTAGTGCAAGGTAGAGGGGGAAGAGGTCGCAGAAGAAGACATGGATGGAGTGTGTGAATGACGTAATGAGAGAGAGCGAGGAGTGAGTGTTGAGATGACGGCTGATAGAAGAGAATGGAATAGAAAAATTCGCTGTACCGACCCCAACTAATAGGATACAAAGGTGGAGACAAAGAAGAATATAAATTATTACGTAAATTTTTACATTCTGTTGCGTAACCCTATAAATAAGTAAGAATGAATACAAATTTAAAATGGTAAATTTAAAAAGACGCTTCCTCCGATGTCTTTTTTGGCTCTAGTATCGAGTTATACAAGTACTCAAAATAAGGAATTTGCTTCAACGTCGACGAATCGATCGGTGTACTGCGCATGACGAGTGACGTGCGAACTAGACAGTACATAAGGCCTCTCGTCTTTATATATTAACGTTATTTACTGAAGCCTCGCTTTAGAATCACTTTAAGAGATTCTTTTAATGAAACATAGCTTTTGTTCTGTAAATAAAAGTACTGGTATCAGATTACATTTTCGAATGTTTTAAATTTAATTAGATATTTTAAGATACGATAGTTAAAACGTGGATAAGACATCCAATTTTTTTTAAATTTGTTATGCTTTAAAAATAGTAGTGTGGTATTTTCTTCTTTCTTCGGTCGGTCTTCTTTCTTTCTTTCTCGAGTCGTAGACGTAATTAAAACTAAATTTACGGTTTAATTTCTCGTTTATTATTGTCGTTATACTAATTCCGACATTTAGAAGACTTTATAGTTTTTGTGGACGCGGAGGACCGTTAAAGAAGTTTTAATTTTAATTGTAAGGTGGTTTTAAGTTTGATTTGCCATCGGATTGGGTTACATGGAGGTCACGACCTTTATAGAGGGAACAGGTGCGGGGGGAGGAGACATCAACCGTAGATCGGTTTCCGGAAATTGACCATGCCAAAACAAGAAAGCAGTCGATTTTACGATCCACACGATGGAAAGTGGTGAAAACGGGCGACGATAACCACTCACCATCAGGTGGGCCGTATGCTCGGCTGCCTACAAGGGCAACAAAAGAAAAATCTTATGACCAGTCCATGGACACTTTTCAATTAGGAGGTATGAGGAACCTTCGTGACATGGTCCCATATGGTCACGCAAGTTCCACAAGGGGGAGAAACGATATACGCTATACTGATAGCGGACGGTGGATGGAGAGGCCCAGGATAGGGTCGAGTGGCGTGTCTTAGAAAGTCTTAGAAAGTTTTTTTTTTATTGCTTAGAAAGTCAAATCAGTGGTCTATATTAGGCTGTTAATGATAATGATGGTGACTCCTAAATTCGATCGCAAATAATAAAAATACAGTTTATCATTCAGATAATGTATGAAAATTCGATGAACCCTAAACACATTTTTTTTATATGTATGTGTCAACGTTCTGTGGAAAAGTACGGAATTTTAATATACACTTCGTCGATTCGTGAAACTGAGTCGATGTACAATTTCCGTGAAATTCATTGTATTAAGCTGCGAAATATTCAAGTACTTCTTAAGTATTTCTTAGAAACATTGTGCTTAATGCGAGTTTCTTAACATTCTCCAAGCCGAGTTTCTTTTAGCACTGTTTTGAGCATAGTCCTATCTAAATTTAAAATGAAGAGTTAACATTTCTCTTGAATTATTTAAAAGTTTCATTAAATCGATTGGCGCAACCCCGCCACTAACTTTTGGTTTAATTCACTACGTTCTAAAAACTAATTAATTTCATTTGTTAATTAAAAAATTCCCATAATTATTCTTATTTGAAATAAGTGAAAACATTTGTGGGTGCTTAGTGCGAGTTTTTTAAAGTTCTCGATAGCTTAAAAGTTAATTGTATTTTGTATGAAGTTGGAACAACGCCCTTAGCGGCAAACGTAGGCAAAGGTTCCAACTCCATACAAAGGACAATGCCCATTTTCTATGGGCGTTTGGGCCCCTAAAAAAAGTTGTCGCGTCATGATGGTTTTAACTTATTTTGATAGACAAAGAAATATCGTTTCATATTCAGAAAACTATTTTTATATTCTCACCCAGGTTTAAGAGAAATCAGTTTTTTTCTGCAGCTAACATTAAGTTGTTAATTATTTTTTTCGAAATCAAAAATCGCTTTCATCATTATTTACAGTATTAAATAAGTTAATTGTGGTTAATGTTGCTAGAAATAAGCGCTTACGTACATTTTATTATTATGATATCCTCATAATAATAATAAAATGAAATGAAAATCCGGAAGCCGACAACGATATTGTTGTTGTTGTTTTTAAATTCGCCAATAAGCAGGCAAAGAGCGTAGCCTATACAGCCTAGTCTGTCGTAGTTATATTTTTTAATGTCAATAAAAAGCCGGTGTATCTCTTTTTATTGCTTTTTGGGAGTTTTGACGTCAACTCGATGAATAGCTCATTGAGTGAGCATGAATTTCCGCAGATCTTTTACCTTGAAAAAAAAAAAAAAAACATTCACTGCTATGTTAGCCACCATTTTATTCCAATGCCTCAATAATCGTGAAACAAAACCCAATTTATATATTATACATCACAATAAACTATGAAAAAAACATTAAAATAAAACTTCAGTGACGCTTCACTCGGGTTGCTGCCAAAACTCTCTGATCATATATAATAAGAATAGAGTAAAGTCACAGACAACTCTTTCGTTTGGCAGCATATAGGTTTACTATAAGGCTGTATGGACTAAGCCCTTTGCCTATTGGCGAATTTAAAAACTATGGCACTAAGTTTTGGGATGTTATCAAATAAGTAATTTATTTTTTTGTATAACAATGCCGGGGCGATAGAAATGTTGATACATAAACTAAACAACGTAAAAAAATAAGGCATAGTTTTTCAAGTACAAATAGTTTTGACATAAAGTTGGCCCACTTTTGGGCATTGTCCTTTCAGTTAAATTTTACGCTATCGAGAACGTTAAAAAACTCGCACTAAGCACACTGTTTTTTTTTGCATGGACTGGTGAACGAACTCACTGTCCCTCGTTGCAATGTGGCTACGGGAGCCCGAAGCCTATTTACGTAGGTACATCCTGAAACATAACTTGACATGTGCGGTCGAATTCTCATTTGTATTCTTTAACGGGTTTTTTACTGGTGGTAGTCTTGTCAGTCCGCACGGGTAGGTACCACCATCCCGCCCATTTCTGCCGTGAAGCAGTAATGCGTTTCGGTTCGAAGAGTGGGGCAGCCGTTGTAACTATACTGAGACCTTAGAACATATCTCAAGGCGGGTGGCGCATTTACGTCGTAGATGTCTATGGGCTCCAGTAACCACTTGACACCAGGTGGGCTGTGAGCTCGTCCACCCACTCAAGCAATAAAAAAAACGGGTCTACTTCAAACCTGTAGGCATGACATTTTCGCGTTAGATACAAAAAGGATAGGGGGTACCAGTGGGGACTGATATGCTTTTAGGCTCCTCAAGCACCGCTCACCGTCTTCGATTACGACGAAGAGTTTGACGAGCGAATTAACCCATAGACACAGCCCACTGAGTTTCTCGCCTGATCTTCTTAGTGGGTCGCGATTCCGATCCGGTGGTAGATTCAGCGAAGCACTGCTCTTGCTAGGGCTAGTGTAAGCAAATTCATTTGAGCCCGCGAACTCAATTATCCATCCGGACATAGCTGGAATATGCCCTTAGGCTACAAGTCAATAGGTAGGAACAAAAAAAAATAGCTTCCTATCACCAGTAAGTACTTTGGGTACTAAGAGCACGCAATACACACTTTTATTTTATTGACCTGTCACAAACAATGCTTTTTACGGCGAAGATGGCCGTTTTTCGTATTCTAAAAGGTGATTTAATCATACACCTTTGTTATTAAGCTACGAATTATCAACTTAGTCATAAAATTTAAATAATTAACGCGGCTATTACGGTTTAATTTCGTGTTTTTTGTTATGATTTCATTTTTTCAGTAATCCGCTACCACGTTAGCTGTTAAGTGTTCAAAACGTCGGTAATACTAATAATAAATATCTATTAATAATAATCTACTAATAATAAAATAATAAATGACTAATAATAAAATACTAATATTATAAATGTGAAAGTTTGTAAGAATGTATGGATGTGTGTTAGTTACTCTTTCACGCAAAAACTGTTGGATGGATTTTGATGAAACTTTACAATAATATAGATTACACATCAGAATAACACACAGGCTATAGTTTGTAAAGATATTGTGTAAATTACTCAAAATATAACGACAAGTGTCAAGTAAGAAAAAATCTGCCATTTGCGTGCGCTGCAAAAACCGTTGCAGTTACATGTATGTAATATACAATGTAAATGTTTATCTTAAATAGTCCTACAAAAAAGTCCGTGAGAGTAAATATCTATCTTTTATGTGAAAGCCATTATCGCCAAAATAGTGAACCACAAATACAATAAAAAATATATAATTTATTCGTAACGCACATTTGGTAGTAACGAATTGATTCTTATATATTTTTTTTTATTACTTAGATCGGTCGACGAGCTCACAGCCCACCTGGTATAAAGTGGTTACTGGAGCCCATGGACATCTACAACGTAAATGCGCCACCCACCTTGAGATATAAGTTCTAAGGTCTCAAGTATAGTTACAACGGCTGCCCCACCCTTCAAACCGAAACGCATTACTGCTTCACGGCAGAAATAGGCAAATACTTCTACCGGATCTGGTATTTAAAGTAGTTAAACTTTGTATTGTACATTAAATCATTTCGACAAATATTTCAGTTATTATGTTGATAAGCAACGATATTATGAATGATGAAGAAAGAAAATTCAGATTAAGATCAATAATAAATTACAGTACCCAAAGCGAAGCTAAGGCGGTTCGCTAGTAATGACAATAAAAAGACGAAATTAAACCATATATTATCGTCTTCTCGCATTAAAACTGTATAATCTCAAAAATTACTATTTTTACAGGAAAGTGTTTTAAAGGTTTAACATGTGATATTTTTAATACTACTCATCTTTGCAACTTTTATTTTTTATTTTTTACTAGTTATCTGTCTTTTAATGTAAGATAAAATTATGTTTTAATTTTGTTAAAAGTAGTCAAAATATAGGTAAACTAAAAAAAAAAACTAAACTACGCTCTTTTGACAGTATTTATGAGAAAAATACTGGTGATACCAAATGATTCCGCATATTAGCTCAATTTCGAATATTTTTGGAAATTGTGCACTTTTAATGCAAAAAGACGATCTGTGATGTCACGCAATCGAAAGCACTCTTCATCTAATGCTTTAGCTTAGACCTGATGGCTCTGACACTATTGTTATTGCATGTTAGGAAGCCAGAGAAAAATCCGGACTGGAATAAACCTGCAGTATAAGTCCGTCTTTGCTTAAATTCAATCAAGGGCAATACATTAAGTGAATTCCAGTGATCGCAAAACTTGTGTTTACGAGCTGCGATAATAGAAGATAATACGATTCAGTAATGTAATCGTCGATTGAAAAACACGATAAACAACGCTCTTGTATTAAAGCAAAATCGTTTGGACGCCTAACCTTGGTCGTGAGCAGTGACCGAAGTAGGCTGACGTCACAACCTGGATACCTCCGTCCGACATTTATACGAGGCATGATGAATAATGCGTTCAGTGCTTAAAACGATTGCAGTAAGACGATTTAAACAAATTCACTTATTCAATTTAGAACATATCGAAGGGTAAAAGGTATAAGCGACATTTTTGCAATTTTACACGAGAGCCAATTGAAGAATTTGGAAAAAAATCAGAACAAAAAAACTTTTTCAGCTATTCGAATTGAGTAAGCTTAATTCAAGTTCAATTAAAAATATTGAACTGTTGATGCTAATCTATACATATAAATAAAATTGGAGTGTTTGTCGGTCTGTCTGTTTGTAATATTGAAACAATCGCTTTTACATGCATAATTATGAATATATACGGAATATATACGGTACGGTACGATACACCAAAATAATATTTTTTACAATTTTTGTCTGTCTGTCTGTCTGTTTGTTCCAGCTAATCTCTGGAACGGCTGGACCGATTTTGACGAGACTTTCACTGATGGGTAGCTTATGATATAAGGAGTAACTTAGGCGGATATAAGGAGTAACTTAGGAGTTACTTTTTTCAGACTAGTTCGTATTAGTCTCAGCTAGTACCAAATAAAATGCAACATTAGTTACAAAGATAAATGTCGCGTATTAATTGTGTAATTACTAAACCACTGTGACATATGTCTCAAGTCTCAAATTGGATGGTGATACTCACGTTGAGATGCCCATGGCCCCCGGTGTCCACTTGGACTTGCGTTTTGGCAATCAAACCAAATGACAAGTGAATTTAGCAAAGCAAATCCTACATTATGTTTCTAATGACGATAAATAACAATAGTTGTGACGATAAGGTTCACTTTAGCTTGCAGTTCTGGCTATTTATTTCGGTGTCTCTGTCTACGAAGCGTAATGATGGTAAATAGTATCAAGACGCAGACGTTGAAATCTTTTCTTGACTTTCTTCTGAAGCAAGTGTTTCTAGAAATTTCGCAGAGGTTTTCTTTTTTTAACTTCACAAAAAAATATATTTAGGAACGGAATGTTAGGATTTGAATTTGAATCACGACCGAGTGGAAGAGATAGGCTATGTTGTCATCGAAAATAAGAGAAACGGCGTATGAATGTTTAGTATGTAGTTTTCTTGAGAGGAGAGAGGGAAATGAGGGTAGCCACCCGAGGCAAAGTGCTTAATGAAACGCATTGTAACTTGTAAGGCGGATGACGTGCATATTTACTTTGCTGTAATACAGAGGAAAAAAACCAGGTAGGTACGTTTGAAGCAATCTGCCGTTTTATTGGCCCAAGTCGAATATAGCTACAAAGGTAACCTAGTAGATAGACGGGCGTACGGCCCGCCTGATGGTTAGTGGTTACCGCCAACCACGGACTTTAGCAATGTCAGGGGCAGAGCCGAGCCGCTGCCTACCGTTAGTATTCTCCACAACCCTCGTTTGAAGAAGGACATGTGAAGCCGCTCGGGAAAGACCGTATCCTACATTTGTCCGGTTATTTGCTTTTTTTTTTACCTCTGCTGACAGACTTGAGAGGCTATTTCAGCTTCGCCCTAACATGTAGGTGAGATCACTGGGCTCAAACCGGAGTGTTGCTAACACTGGTCCTAGCAAGAGCAGTGCTTCGCAGAATCTACCACCGGATCGGAGACGCGACCCACTGAGAAGATCCGGCGAAAAACTCAGTGGGCTGTGTCTATGGGTGATTATTTTCGAAATTCTAATTGGGATATACAGACAGTGTACTGTTAAGGTACTGATATTTACTGTTAGGGCATATTGAATAGCCTTACGGGTGTTGGTGTATCCATACTGTCCATTTCTGCTGCGTAGTAGTCAGTAGTTCCAGTTTGAAGAGTAGAAAATACATTACGTTATGTATACAATTGAGTATTTACACGTCATGACGTAAATGGGTTCACGATTTGGTATCTATAGACTACGAACCTCGCATCAAAGATGGGTAGAGAAGATCCAATCCGTAATCCGATCCTTATTGGGTTGCAAAATGGTTTTTTTAGAGCTTTAAATCAATTACCTTGTGCGTTTTTGTGAAGACTCCGCAGTCGTCCGCGCCCGGAACGCGACCTACTGACCTAGTTACGGGCCGCGACAAAGCAATTCTATGTATCATTTTATTGGTGTTAATCAATTTTGAAGAATCAATTTAAAAAGCAAATACTCGTTGAACGTGTTGAGGACCTAGACCTATTCCCCGCGCCTAGCGAGCGCGCGGGGTATGTGGGACCATAGATGATAATATACATAATGTGGGACTAGACGGTCCGCAGATGATGGAACCGGATCGCGGGCCCAAAGGATGGAATCTAGGTCCCTATCCACTAAACGACTCCCCTGCACCCGACGTCCGATTTCCGCCCGGAGTCAGAACCCAGTCAGAGTAGGGGAGTTCCCACGGTCAACAGCAAATACTAGTTTGACGTATTGAGGTCTTGCGCGGACTTGCAAGTCGACCTGCGGCTGTATCTGCAGCAAAAGCAATGCTTTCTGGTCCAAAAGGCTGAAACAAGTTTATTGAGATTGTGTCCTTTTGAACTCAGAATCACAGGATTGTGCCGTTGTTCCGTTTTCAAGTAACTACCAAATATTATAAATAATTTAATGGGTAAATTACAGTTTGGCGGTTGGGTTGGCTGCGCTTCTGGCCTTACTTACGTTAATAAACTAGACTGACCACTCATCAGACGGTCGTATAGCCGTCCTTCTACGTTGGCAATAAAAACATTTGTGTGATAATGGTCAGAACCATAGTCCTTTGTAACTTAGTGGTAACTTAGATTGTGCATTCTGCTTTGTACGAAATTCTTTAACGACATCGAACTTATGTCTCAAAATATCAGAGCTCATGATTGACCAGATTTTTTTAGAGCTTTAAATATACGAGTTTATGGCCCAGCTGCTGATGAGTTGTTATAATGAACACTATACCGCTAAGTAAGTACCCTGCGCAGATTCCAAAAAAACCACTTTAATACAAACCTAATTATAATGCTATCTGAGAATTATGTTCTCTAAAAAATCCAGTTCAACTTAGGTCTGCGACTCGTCGGACCAAAGTGCTGACGTAAGACAGATTACCATTAACTTGAATTACGCTGAAGTTCTTAGTCTCAGACTAGTCCCAAATAAATTTCGCCTTTTGACAGAACGTTCTGGTGTTAAGCCTTCAAAGCTTTAGATTTGACGTTGTCCCAGCTACGAGAAGTTCCAAACACGTCTCCTAGAAATAGAACGAGTCTTAAAGCGCAAGCGGACAAGTAATTAAAGAAAATTTGATAGTTTTTTAGAGCAGTTAGTGAGCGATTTCGATAGTAGCCTCGAATCTTTCAACCGCAAGGGGCGCTGTTCCAACTGCATACAAATTTGAGTTAACTTTTACGCTATAGAGAACGTAAAAAAACTTGCACTAAGCACAACAGTCTCAAGGTAAACTTCGGTTAGTGAGTGGTTTCTAATGTAGCTTCGAACCTCACGTAAAGTAGTTGCTGTTTTTTTTTGCCAGTTTAGATAAAAATGCGATTATTGGTGAACATCATTCTACTTATAGAGAGCTATTTGGTTTAAACGATATTACACTTAATAATTCGTCCGTTTTATTTGGTATCAGCATCAACAGTTCGGTGTTTTTAATTGAACTTCGACGTTTTTTGTTTTTCCAAATTTTAAACTTTAAATGATTCCTTCGTAAAGTTGCAAAAATGTCGCTAAAACGAAATAGCCGTTCACCCCTCGTTATGTTAAATATTATTTAATATTCCTTTGCTTAACTGCTGGTTAGTCGTAAGTTAGTCGTTAGTCCTGTTCGAGACATTATCTCATTCACAATTTATTATTTAGTTTACCGATTATCATTACCATTTTAGTGAGCATTGTCAGTTAGGGATGTCAGCAACCGAGGAAACCGATATAGCGCTTCCAGTATTCTAAATTTAAAATAAATTTAGATTTTTACTGCAATTTTTTTTTTCAATTTCCCCTGAATGAATTACAGAACAACAACGTACAGTTTGACAATTTCAATGATATCGACACGGAGCGATTTCGAAGTCAACGACCGTGCAATTAAAAAGAGAGAGGTTACGTAAAAATCGGTTTCTACAAAAATGTAACGCCACAGTGTTGCTAAAACATAAATTACTGTTTTAAAACAGAATATTAAATTAAAATTCTACTAAGTAGTATATATCTCAGCCATGATTCGGTTTATTATTAATCCTGTGTTAAAGCGTTAATTTTTACTGGTGGTAGGACCTCTTGCGAGTCCGCACGGGTAGGTACCACCACCCTGCCTATTTCTGCCGTGAAGCAGTAATGCGTTTCGGTTTGAAGGGTAGGGCAGCCGTTGTAACTATACTGAGACTTTAGAACTTATATCTCAAGGTGGGTGGCGCATTTACGTTGTAGATGTCTATGGGCTCCAGTAACCACTTAACACCAGGCGGGCTATGAGCTCGTCCATCACCCAACCAAGCAATAAAAAAAAAATCGCTCGGGTAGGTACTTACATCCTATTTGACACCACATTTCTGGTTTTTTTTCCCTGCCTAAGCTGGTAGACTTGAGAGACTATGCTAGCGTAACCTGGGAGTGTTGCCAACACTAGTCCTAGCAAGAGTAGTGCTTCACAGAATCTACCACCGGATCAGAAACGCGACCCGCTGAGAAGATCCGGCGAGGCACTCTGGGCTGTGTTTATGGGTTAGCTTACTCGCCGAGCCCTTCGTCCTAAGACCGGCAATAAAATAATTTTCTACGGTTGCATAGATTATTGTATTTTAATAGAAAAGCATTCGTGTTGAGCGATGCACCGGTGTTCGAATCCTAGGCTGATACTAATTTTTTAAATGAAATACGTACTCAGAAAATGTTCACCATTGACTTCCACGGTGAAGGAATAATACCGGGTAATGAAAATGAAACCCGCAAAATTATAATTTGCGTAATTACTGGTGGTAGGACCTCCTGTGAGTCCGCGCGGGTAGGTACCACCGCTCCGCCTATTTCTGCCGTGAAGCAGTAATGCAGTTCCCGTTTGAAGGACAGTTGTTCAACAATTCAGATGCAAAGTCGATGGCATCCTATATCGCGGCAGATATAGATTTAGATTGAATATCTATTAGTTTTAACTTAAAATACGCTTAACATAATTTATTATGCAAAATTTATAATTGGTGCTTATTTATTATTAAGATTTTTTCATGAACATGCCTCAGGGACATGTAGGTCATTTGTAATTACTGGTGGTAAGACCTCTTGTGAGTCCGCACGGGTAGGTACCACCGCTTCGCCTATTTCTGCCAGCAGTAATGCGTTTCGGTTTGAAGGGTGGAGCAGCCGTTGTAACAACTATACTTGAGACTTTGGAACTTATACCTCAAGTTGGGTGGCGCATTTACGTTATAGGTGTCTATGGGCTCCAGTAACCAGTTAACACCAGGTGGGCTGTGAGCTCGTCTACCCAACTAAGCAAGAAAAAAAAGGTGGTGTCGTGGGACACCGGATAGGAACGAAGTTCCTTATTATAAAAATATTAATTTTAAGTTCTATTCGAGGTATAAAGAAAATAATTATTCGGGTATACATTTTTTATTATGATTTTTTTATTGATAAAAAAAAACTACTTTACAAAGTTCTTACAAAAATCTTACGTTACGGACGTTTTTTCCCGGTTAGGGTACCCACCCCTCCGCATGGCCCCATAAGGAACTTTATTCCAAAAATGTTTTTATTTATTTATTTTTTATTGCCTTTGTATGCAGACGGGCATACAGCCCACCTGATGGTAAGTGGTTACCGTCGCCCATGGACTTCAACAATGCCAGGGGCAGAGCCAAGCCGCTGCCTACCAATGTTTCCTTAAAACGAGATTGCTCAGCGGGATTTGAGTCCACAGTTGCATCGCTCGATATGAACGTACCCCAGGCGTCCTACCCACAAGTCCTACATAACGATCATCCTAAAGTAGTAAAAGTATTCAACGAGTACTGAAACAACCAGTTCATGTTCCGTCGTGTATATAATTCGCTAGCCGGTCAATGTAGTGGGATGAACTGTCGAACAGCGGTACATTCTAATGTAACTAACTGTAAACGCATCTGTGCAACTCCGACATTGGTTTCTGCTAACTTTGTAATCCAGCAAGCATTTGCGCGCTTATCATGTATTTAGCGTTTGGACTTGAAATGACTTAAATGAACTTAGGTAATGGTAAAGTTAGTTATTTCACAAAATTAGAATTGCTGTCGTCCATGGGCTTTCGGCAGCGGCTTGGCTCTGCCCCTGGCATTGCTGAAGTCCATAGGCGACGGTAACTACTAACCATAAGGTAGGACGTGTGAACATCTACAAGGCACGGCAAAATTTGGTTAATTATCAATTTTAAGTCGTCGTGGCCTAAAGGATAAGATGTCCGATGCATTCGTATCTAGCGATGCACCGGTGTTCGAATCCCGCGGGTGCTTACCAATTTTTCTAATGAAACACGTACTTAATAAATGTTCACGATTGACTTCCACGGTGAAGGAATAACATCGTGTAATCAAAATCAAACCCGCAAAATTATAATTTGCGTAATTACTGGTGGTAGGACCTCTTGTGAGTCCGCACGGGTAGGTACCACCACCCCGCCTATTTCAGCCGTGAAGCAGTAATGTTTTTCGGTTTGAAGGTTGGGCAGCCGTTGTAACTATAGGTATGTATGTACAGTGTCGCCCATTTCTGTTCGAGTCGTAAGATTACATACTTATTTCATTTAAATTGGAATGTTGGTCAGTGTGCTTAGTGAGAGTTTTTTAACGTTCTCTATAATGCGTAAAAGTTAGCTGAAATTTATATGCAGTTGGAACAGCTCCTTTAGCAGCAAACGTAGGCCTACGATCCAACTCTGTACAAATTTGAGTTAACTTTTACGCTATCGCAAACGTTAAAAAACTCGCACTAAGCACACTGACCAACATTCCAAAGCACACATAAATGTTTTCAGTTATTTCAAATAAAAAAAAAATTAAGGGTAATTTTTAAATTAACAAATGAAATGAATTCGTTTTTAGAATGTAGTGAATTAAAACGAAAGTTAGTGGCGGGGTTCCACTAATCGATTTAATGAAACTTTTAAATAATTCGGGAGAAATGTTAAGTCTTCATTTGAGTTTCGATTGAACTATGGTCAAAACAGTCCTGAAAGAAACTCGGCTTGGTCATGGACACCACCATTTTCATGAAAAAAATAAAAGATTTCTCTTGGTTAGAGCGATACTCGGGAAAAAGACAATTAAATTTTTTACAACTTTTTACATTATAGAGTGGGAGGCATTACTTCCTGGCAGCAAAAATGGTAATGTTTTTGGAACTTACTCGTGCGGGCTCTTAACATACAATACCGACAGTAAAACGATTGTGAAATATCTAAAATAGGAAGCACTGTGCAGCTTATGAACTCAATGACATTAAAGAATGGAAGGGCGCGCGCAATGAACAGCGAACCACTCGCCGTCACAACGAATCGACTATTACTCACACTGACTCCACTT
Source organism: Bombyx mandarina (assembly GCF_030267445.1). NCBI lineage: Eukaryota > Metazoa > Arthropoda > Insecta > Lepidoptera > Bombycidae > Bombyx > Bombyx mandarina. Next base: position 2,068,150 of record NC_143224.1, on the reverse strand, counting down.
CGATAAAGCGGCACGACACGAGAACGCTCTCATCGTTGCCGCCGGTAACTACATTCCCGATCCTGCGGACAGAATGGAAAGCAGTCGACGTCGCCCCAAACACGTCATTTCAGATCCTCCCGATCCACTAGCGGTGCTTTTAGGTACTTCAAGCACCGGTCACCGTTCTCGTCGAACCCGTCGCTTGCGTCGAAGGGTTCGACGAGTAAATTTACCCTCAGACACACTCCACAGAGTTACTCGCCGGATCTTCTCAGTGGGTCGCGTTTCCGATCCGGAGGTACATACTACGAAGCACGGCTCTTGAACACGAACCCTAGTCGTGTTAGCAACGTCGTCAGGTTTGAGCCCCGTGAACTCACCTACTAGTTAAGGTTACGCTGAAATAGTCTCTCAAGGCTCAGCTAGGTAGGAAAAAAAAAACAAAAAACACACTGATCATTCATAAATTATTATACGAAATGTCGCAACAAACTTAATTACGATAGGCAGGGGCGTGGCTCTGCTCCTGGCATTGCTGAAGTCCATGGGCGACGGTAACCACTTACCATCAGGTGGGTCGTATGCACGTCTGCCTACAAGGGCAATAAAAAAAAATTACGACAGATTTATTTTCAACGAAAGAAGAATAAAAAATATATAATTATAGAGAGGTAAAGAATATTCCGATGAGATGGCTACAGCATCGTGAAGACGAAAGTCATGGATGGAGCCGGTCTCTGTCCTCTGATACGAGGAGCACGCTTGGAGGAGGAGTTAGAAAAATATTATCTACCACCATATTTCCAGAATTTACATCATTAACCTAGTTATATCGCAGTGAATGCTTAGCAGTGACTCACTGACCATTGTTTGCAAGACTAAGCATTATACTGAATACACGTCCCACACAGTAATATGTATGGAGTTGGAGCATTTTTCATTCTTTTGTTCTATCACTGCGGCGAGAATGTGCTTCTAGGTAGAATATAAATACAAATGATACGTGTTTTATTTTTTATTGCATGGAAGGGAGTACTAATTCACGGTTATTCAGAGTCCATAGACATCAGCGTGAATGCCGCTACTTCGGACATGGAGTCGAAGTCTGAATTTTATAGTGGAACAGTTGCCCCACCCTTCAAATCAGGACGCATGACTTTCGTTGCAGAAATGAGCAGCAGAGGACAAGGGAATGATACAAACGACCTCAAAGGTTAATGTATGAGGCAGTCATTTGTTCTGCCCCAAAAACTCAAGATAAGATAGTAAGGTAGTTTGCACAAACTGATTGAACTATGAGTCGATCATCAAATAGATCAAGTCCTATTAAATCGCCCAAGTTATCATTAGACACTATACTAAATACTCAACAGAGTTAGACAATTACGCTAATTCAATGGAGTCAGAAGTTGCTAAATATTTGATAGAGTTTAGGCAGGAATGTTTTTATGGTGCCTTTTTTTTAAAGATTGGAAATGTACGTACATTTAAATATTTTGTAAAGTATTTTCTTCGGTTTTCGCGAGTCGTACCCATAATAAAACCTATTTTTTACGGTCTAATAATTTAATAATAACAGTAAAGACCGTATAAATAATTTATATTAAAGATTATTTAGTCTTCACCTGTGAAGTTGCCGTTTTACAATACCGGCCATTTGAAACGTAATTCACAGCTGGCAATAAATTCTAAATTCACATGTATTTTACTTAAAAAAAAATTACATACCATTTTCCAATTCATTCATTTGGTTATTGACAAGTATTTTCTTTCACTACATTTGTATTTTGATTTCTTTTTACATGAACACGAGAAAAATACGAGTAGTTATGGAATAAGAGTTCTATCGCGATAGTAGTGCCGCACAAACAGCTCACAACATTATTAATGACGTGTACGGAGTAAACATTACAAACGTAAGTACAACTTATTATATATTGGTTTGCATGCTTTTAACATAGAAAATTGGGTCTGCAAAATGAATCCCGTGGCCCCTTAATACTAAAGATAACAATGACGAATTAAAATCGATAGTGGGAGCTGACGATTTCTTTTATTGCTTGGATTGGTGTACGAGCTCACAGCCCACCTGGTGTTAAGTGGTTACTGAAGCCCATAGACATCAACAACGTAAATGCGCCACCCGTCTTGAGATATAAGTTCTAAGGTCTCAGTATAGTTTCAACGGCTGCCCCACCTTTCAAACCGAAAAGCATTACTGCTTCACGCCAGAAATACGGGGGGTGGTGGTACCTATCCGTGCGGACTCACAAGAGGTCCTACCACCAGTAATAATACTCAATCTGTCGCTGAGCTAACAATAGCATTAAACGTCGGCATCAAAATAATATTGGGCTATTTGCTTCACATTGGCAAGGTAAAGAAACTCCACAAGTGGGTGCCCCAAGAGCTTGTAGCGGTAGCCATCACAGAACACAAGATATTTGACAGATGCCTGAATCTCGCTTACGACATATTCAAGATAAGCTTGCATATATACAAGTTCTGAGCAACAACATTCGGACCGTCGGTCTACCGAGCAATATCATCCGCTCGGTGGAAGATCTTTCCTTTGTCGTGTACCTACAAATTGAACGATCGTCAGCGCGACGCACGCGTTAATTGAATTGAACTCCAAGTATCCGACCCGATACAACTCGGTCAGGACAAAGCGGTTCTGTTTCATCTTATTGTCTACTGTCTGGGATTTATATGCTTGCCAAGGCGGAAGAAGAAGAAAGCGTCCTCTGTCATGACGTACCTGGTCGGCTAACACTATAATTTACTAAATAATAATAAATGGCAATATACCGTTTACATGGTTACCGATGTTCATGGAAAACAACAATTCCAGGGCCATAGTTGAAGCACGGCCTGTCGCTTAGAACTCTTTTTTTTAGAGTATGGTGTATTCAAGTGGTATGTATGTACTATAAACTGTATGTAGGTATGTATATATGATAATGTAATGGTAAAATCGTGACTGTACCCACATATTTATTTATTTTTTTGCTTAAGCTCGTCCACCCTATCGGAGTCCATAGGCATCAAGAACATAAATGCTTTCATCCCTGAACGTTTAAATTTCAGTTTTAAGTCCAACGCTTGCCCCTCCCTTTAAAAGGAAACGCATTACTGCTTCACGGCAGAAATAGGCAAGTTGGTGGTGCCTACCATTGCGAGCTCACAGGGCTCCCAGCAAAGTATACTTTTTTATTGGAAATACGAATTTTACGACTTTCCAATTATTATTTTTTCTTATATGATTGGAAGAGGTCACAGCTCTCTTGGTGTTTAGTGGTTACTGGAACCCATAGACATCTACAATGTAAACGCGCCACCCACCTTGATATAAGTTCTAAGGTCTCAACTATAGTTACAACGGCTGCCCCGCCCTTCAAACCGAAACGTATTACTGCTTCACAGCTAAAATAGGCGGGGTGGTGGTACCTACCCGGCGGACTCACAAGAGGTCCTACCACCAGTAAAAAATTGAATTGAAATTTGAACTGAAAGAACAATAATGTTACGCGACAGAAACAAGCAGGATCGTCATACTAACCCTGTACAATTAATGAGCCGTCGTACATCCAGTCCATCGGTAAGTTAATATTAGAATTATTCATACGTTTCACGAAACAAACATTTTAAATCTAAAATGATGATTCAACAGTTAACGTTCTGTGCGAGGAGATGAGTCACCGTTTAAGATAAGCCCAGAGGAATAACGATTATTCAAATTTATGTTATCATTTTGGAAGTGACGTTAACCGGACATTTTAAAATTAAAATGCATTGTATGGTGCCTACTTAGAATGGTACGATCTCTTTTCGTGGATAACGTAAAAGGCGACTTGGATATTTAAAGGAGAATGAGCAGCAGCACTCATTGAGCTATTGTGTCATACCAGCTATTGTGAACGCCAATTGGCATTTACTGGTGGTAGGGTGCATTGTAAGCGAAGCAATCGTGCGTCATCGATTCTAAAATTGGGACAACCTTTATGCAATAAATTGGATATTTTTCCGCCATACCTCAATTTTTTCCATACCTATTCGCCGATAGCCTAAGGGGTTATTCCAGCTACGCGTGGACGGATAGGTGATCTCACGGGCTTAGCCTTAGAGAATTTGCTAACACCAGACCTAGCAAGAACAGGGCTTCGCGGAACCAAGCCCGGATCAGAATCCCCACCCACTGAGAAGATTGGTAGAGAACTCAGTGGGATATGACTCAGTGACTATGATGATTAGTTAGCTTGCTCGTCGAACTCTTCACCGTAATTGATAAGGGAGATGTCAGCAATACCAGAAGCTGAGCCAACAGAACGCTTCTGCTTGTATCGATAGCAATGTTACTATTGGCACTAGCGATTAATCATCCGATCTTAAAAACAGAGTCGTCGTCGTGACCTAAAGGATAAGACGTCCGGTGCATTCGTATTTAATGATACAACGGTGTCGAATCCCGCAGGCGGATACCGTTTTTTCTAATGAAATACATACTTAACAAATGTTCACGATTGACTTCCACGGTTAAGGAATAACATCATGTATAGTAAAAATCAAACCCTCATAATTATAATTTGCGTAATTGCTGGTGGTAGCTCTGGTGGTGGTGGTTTTTGTAAGTCCGCACGGGTAGGTACCACCGCCCTGCCTATTTTTGCCGTGAAGCAGTAATGCGTTTCGGTATGAAGGGTGGGGCAGCCGTTGTAACTATATTTGAGACCTTAGAACTTATATCTCAAGGTGGGTGGCGCATTTACGTTGTAGATGTCAATGGGCTCTAGTAACCATTTAACACCAGGTGGGCTGTGAGCTCGTCCAGCCATCTAAGAAATAAAAAAAAGAGTTCGGAGGCTACGCGAAAACTAATATCACATTCTGTTCAATGTATTTTTTTTGGGATCCAAAATACTCAAAGCTTTTAGCCATTAAACAAAAAGAGAGGGGAGCAATATAGATAGATTTTTTTTTTAAACGCTGGGGAATCTTTTTCGGATTCCCGTTCGAGAGACTGGGTTACAGACTGGGTTATGTCGGACTCTGGCACCTCCAGAGAAGAAGAGGGAGAAGAGAAAGACCAAAGTCCTCCTCTTCTTCCAATTCCTACCGGGAGACTAGGCCTTAGGAACGCTGCGCGGCGTCAACCACGCAGGACCCGCCCCGCAAAACCGACTACCCATTAAGCCAAATTCATACCCGATCCTGTAGACCGAATCCATTAACGGTGCTTTTAGGTACCACAAGCACTGTCACCGTCCTCGTCGAACCCGTCGCTTGCGACGAAGGGCTCTACGAGCGAATTAAACCATAGACACAGCCCACTGAGTTTCTCGCCGGATCTTCTCAGTGGGTCGCGTTTTCGATCCGGTGGTAGATTCTGCGAAGCACTGCTCTTGCTAGGGCCAGTATTAGCACCACTCCGGTTAGAGCCCCGTGAGCTCACCTACACGTTAGGGTGAAGCTGAAATAGCCTCTTAAGGCTATCAGCATAGGTGGGGGAAAAAAAACCTCATCGAGCCCACCACTCCGATTCCACGAAACCCACAGTACCGCACAGTGCGCGCACAAAATATAGATAGACCTACAGATGCCTAAACAACAACGATTATTCCTGGGTCCACTTTTCAATGTAACAGTGAGAATATTCCCAGCTGAAATGCAAAGCCACGTAAACGGCATGTGCCGTATTTTCATAAATGTTTAATGGCGACCTATTTTTGCGGTTCGATCGCGTTGAATTTTACATCCAGGTTAATTTCATGTTTTCAGATCGAGATCCGTGCCCTTGTACTTACAGCGTGTGCTCACTCGTTGATCGCGATTCGACTGTAATCGACGATACGTCAAGATTTAGGGAGATGTATCACATTTTCTCGTTCGTTTTGGAATGTATATTTTGGCAAGATGGAAACAAAATAAACCATTTCAATATTTTTTTTTTATTTATAACTCTAACGCTTGGCAATAGCTGTCATGGAGATCCTTTGATAAAAAAGCCGATGAAAGGACTTAACAGTTCTTTTTTTTCTTTATGTTGATAGCCTTGAGAGGCTATTTCAGCTTCGCCCTAACATGTAGTGAGCTCACGGGGCTCAAACTGGTGTGTTGCTAACACTGGCTCTAGCAAGAGCAGTGCTTCGCAGAATCTACAACTGGATCGGAAACGCGACCCATGAGAAGATCCGGCGAGGAACTCAGTGGGCTAACAGTTCTCTTTTTGCCCATTTGTATAAAAAAAATTTCGAACACGAATGTAGATATTGCTTTTGTGATATAATTTAAATTTTACGAGGCAAAATATGTTTTTAACTCGCTTTTATTAGCTATATATGTATCTTAAATAGGAATCCTCAAATATGATTTTCATCCACTAATAGAAGTCGGATTGAAATGAAACTTCGCAAAGTTATCAAGAACCGATGACAATATAATAAATTTCATTCTAATCGGCAGCTATCTGCATCCAGCGGATTCAGTAATATGTATGGAATATTGTTTTGTGCTCCTTTCTTATTATACTAATATTGTAAAGCTGAAGAGTTTGTTTGTTTGAACGCGCTAATCTCAGGAACTACTGGTCCGATTTGAAAAATTCTTTCAGTGTTAGATAGCCCATTTATTGAGGAAGGCTATAGGCTATACAAAATCACGGCAAGACCAATACAAGTGGAGTACCAATAAATAATGTTTCGAAATATTTTCACTTTCTACGCAAATGAAGTGGGGGGTAAAATTTAGCGTTATGCCAAATTAACTATTCCACGCAGGCGGAGTCGCGGGCAAAAGCTAGTTCAGGATATTTGTTTAACATAAGACTTTATTTTACTCAACACTCAACTTGGGCACCAAATTTTAGGGGTAAGTCTACCGTGCTCGTTTTGTCAAAGTCGTATTTATTTTAACGTAAGCTAATATATTAAAAGGAAAGTAATCTAGATCGATCGACAATGTGAATTTGCCCCGTCATGCGTTTCGATTACTAGGGTAAGAAGTTATATAGTACGTTTAGGACTTTGATCGTTTAAGGTTTACTTTTAAGGTAGGTGGAGGCCCCTACAGAGAACACCTGTTAGGGCTTTAATAAACAAGAATTTAACATGACTATGACGGCTCTGCCAAGAGTAACCGACCATGATGATGATGAAGAGGCGGCGGCACTAATGTGCTCCAGTTGTCACTTAACGCCAACTCATTCGTCCGCGATAACTGTTCGAAACCAATCTGTGGGTTTTTGAGTTTTTACCACGGCAACACAAGTTGCGAAGGCACCGTCAAATCACGACAAGTGTTGCCGTAGGTATGTTGCCGGTAGGAAAAAAAAATGGAATGTCAAAACCGTAGCGAGCACGACACGCGCATGTATATTTCCGTCAGAGAAGAAGTGACAGATGTCAAGTCGCGAAGGCACCGTCAAATGGCGACCAATGTTGCCGTGGTAAAAACTCAAAAACCCTCGATTGGTTTCGAACAAATATAACAAAATAAAATACAACAGAATAAGGCTGTTACTTTTATTTAACTTGTAAAACTCACGCGTGTCCTCGCTCGCCATGAATAACTTTTAATGACGTAGGTACGGGGCGTGGTTGGAGCACTGAGTGACTTCAATTTGGGTTTAACTTATTTATTATATATTGTACACAGAAATGTCAAATAACATGTTTTACGACATGAAACAGGGCACGGCGATAAGCGGCGAGATTATCTTGACTTAGTTCCCGAATTCTTTGGAAGCTATAACCAGCATGTGAGTAGATACAGATAGGAAAAAGTACAACAAAAGTATATAACACTACTAACAAAAGAATAACACAAAAGTGTTAATGAAAACGCAGGTCGTCTACAAAATTCGTTAAATCTCTCGTATAAAAAGAAAAAAGGCAAAACAGTTAAATAAAATTTTATATTTTGTTTCTCAACTCACGAGCTTTATTGGTACCAAAAAAAAAGACTTATACTGTTTTTTTTTTACCTTCAGAAGAGAAAATGTAATGCACAAAAAAAAGGAATTGAAGTTTTGTGGTCGACTGGTGGTAGGACCTCATGTGAGTCCGCACGGGTAGGTACCACCACCCTGCCTACTCCTGCCGTGAAGCAGTAATGCGTTTCGGTTTGAAGGGTGGGGCAGCCGTTGTAACTATACTTGACCCCTTAGAACTTATATCTCAAGGTGGGTGGCGCATTTATTTAGATGTCTATGGGCTCTAGTAACCACTTAGCACCAGGTGAGCTGTGAGCCCGTCCACCCATCTAAGCCATAAAAAAAAAAAAGATTTGCGATCACTGGAATTCACTTAATGTAGTTAATTAATGTTAATGACACGGCCCTTGATTGAATTTAAGCAAAGACGGACTTATACTGAGCGTTTATTCCAGTTCGGTTTTTTCTCTAGCTTCCTAACGTGCAATAACAATAGTGTCAAAGCTTTTTTTATGATTGAAGGATTACTGGTTGCCTGGAGGCCTTTCCAGATTCACCAGGACAGGTGGGCCAGCAAAGGCTCAGCCAGGAGGGGTGGGATTTGCTAACAGCTACGCGAGCGCCTCCGAAGGAAACCTAACAGCTCAAGAGTAGCTGCTTCGCGAATGAATCTACTACCGGATCGGAATCGCGACCCGCTGAGAAGATCCGGCGAGAAACTCAGCGAGCTGATTCATGGGTTAGGTTGCACGGCGAACTCTTTGTCGAGTTCGACGAGTACGGTTACCGGGGTCCCTAAGCCTGCTCCTAGTGTTAGAGCTGAAGGCGTCTAATGCAAAGGTTATTGGATCTGATGGATCCGTCAGGACGTGTCTAGGGCGTCGACGGTGACTGGCTCCTGCGTGATCAGGATTCGGGGAGTAGTCAGCGGCGGCAACGATAAGGCGATTATCATGACGAGTGTCAAAGCTATATCAGGTCTAAGCTAAAGCTTTAGATAAAGAGTGCCTTCGATTGCGTGACATCACATAATATCGTATTTTCCCATTAAGTGTGCAATTTCCAAAAATATTCGAAATTGAGTCAATATGCGGAATCATTTGGTATTATCACTATTTTTCTCATAAATACTATCAAAAGAGCGTAGTTTGGTTTTAGTTTTTTTTTTTGTTTACCTATATTTTGACTACTATTAACAAAATTAATACATAATTTTATCTTACTTTAAAAGACAGAAAATGTAACTGGTAAAAAATATATATAAATGTTGCAAAGATGATTAATATTAAAAATATCACATGTTAAACCTTTAAAACACTCTCCTGTAAAATTACTAAATTTTGAGATTATACAGTTTTAATGCGAGAAGACGATATCTTTTTTTTTTTTTTTTTTTATTTCCCTTGTAGGCAGACGAGCATACGGCCCACCTGATGGTGAGTGGTTACCGTCGCCCATGGACTTCAGCAATGCCAGGGGCAGAGCCAAGCCGCTGCCTACCAAATATATATATAATAAATATATATTCCTGGTTAAAATTTCCGTATCAAACTAGCGACATCTGTCGAAATATACACAAACAGTACACTCACACAAGCAGAAACACCATACGTACCGTTTTCATAAAATGAAATCGCTTCGCTCTCGGAGACGTACCTGTTAGGAATTTTAATTGTTCGTTCGCCTTGACGCTTCCGATGTTAAAACTTTTGTGCGTTCACAGACGATTTATCGAATCCTTTTTACAGAACGTTCGTTTGACTTGTGTTTATTCTTACTGGTAGTCGAAATTCGACTATAATTAATTGAAATTATAAGTTTGTTCACTATTACGAGTTTTTTTTTTTTATTGCTTAGATGGGTGGACGAGCTCACAGCCCGCCTGGTGTTAAGTGGTTACTGAAGCCCATAGACATTTACAACGTAAATGCGCCACCCACCTTGAGATATAAGTTGTAAGGTCTCAGTATAGTTACAACGGCTGCCCCACCCTTCAAGCCGAAACGCCATTATTGCTTCACGGCAGAAATATGATCCTATTGTCAAAGGTTAACGAGTATTATACTTCTATAATCACCGATTTCACCAAGACTGTACTTTAGACAAATTTAATATTATCACTACATGGTATAAAACAAAGCCGCTTTCTCTGTCCCTATGTATGCTTAAATCTTTAAAACTACGCAACGGATTTTGATGCGCTTTTTTTAATAGATAGAGTGATTGAAGAGGAATGTTTATATGTATAATAACATCCATGAAATAGTATAGAATAGAATAGAATAGAAAAAATCAATAATAAATTACAGTTTCCGAAGCGAAGCGAGGGCGGGTCGCTAGTTAACAATATTTTAATCTATTCTCAATTTGACCACAGACTAACTATAAAGCAATAAGAAAAGTTTGGCAGTAACCAAATAGTATGCATGCGTGTGTGTATCAAATACATGGTAGTGTAATGTTTTTTTTTAATTGATTTAATGTATTTTCTATGCATAATTTAAAAAATATTATTAACTTCCGCACTCTTTCCGTATATTCTCTATAAGTGTGGGAAATTTCATACTTCTCCGTCCGCGCAATTTTCATAAAAAGGGGTACAAAGTTTTTGCTTCACGTATTAATATATAGATGGCTGCCTATAGCTAGTGACCTCGAGGGGTTATGCTACCTTCACCGGACGTGTAGGCGAGCTCACGGGGATCAGGCTTAAGTATTTATTTATTTTTAACTAAAACCGGGAAATCGTATCTGATGTTAATACTCTATTGGAGCCCATAGACAACGACGTAACCGCTGCCCAGATCGAGACGTGAGATCCTCGCAACTGTCTAGTATCGTCAGCAGCAACATTCGTTTTTTTTTAAGAACGAGAGATTATTGGTGACCTCTCCAGTTTCATCAGGACAGGTGGGCGAGCAAAGGCTCAGCCAGGAGGGGTGGGATTTTTATTTTTATTGCTTTGATGGGTGGACGAGCTCACAGGCCACCTGGTGTTAAGTGGTTACGGTTCTCAGATTGGTTGTACTGTTACTGGAGGCCATAGACATCTACGACGTAAATGCGCCGTCCATCTTGAGATATGGGATTGATCCTTGATATGGGATTTGGTAACAGCTACCCGAGCGCCTCCAAAGTAGACGGAACAACCCAAGGGCAGCTGCTTCGCGGATGAATCTACTACCGGATCGGAAACGCGACCCGCTGAGAAAATCTGGCGAATAACTCAGCAGGCTGTACAACACTCCTATCAAGCCCCGATTTAATTTAATATGATGCTTCTATTTCTGGATATATTTTTTGTAAGAGCCGAAAAATCTGAGCCCCGTTTGCTTATTTATCCTTATCACATCCTAACAAGGAAGAGTTTTAAGGCTTTATATTAATGTCACGACTACAATCATGATGTTTGGTTCTTTAACATGATCTTCTCATTTGTCTTAGATAGGCGGACGACTTTTCACTTCGATTACCAAGATTTTATGTCTTATAAGGCAAGCCCGTTGAGATTGTACTGTCGGTTCTTCTTTGATATGAGGTTTTTTTTTTTTTTTTTAATAAACTTATTAAATAAAATTAAAAACAAAAGGATAAAAATGAAAATGGATTCAAACGAGCTTAGAACCAAATTAGTAACATGTTTTAAGGCGAGGGTACCAGATATTGCAATACTCCAAAATTTAATAAACCTCTTATTCAATTCATTTTATTGGTAAAGTCCTACTCTTAGCTGAACTCGTGCTCGCTCACCGGCTCTGGTAAAGATGTAGAGGCTTACGGGTCACCAGCAAATGTACTTCCTAAAGAAAGTATTTATTATCTGCCAAGATGGACTCATTGACCGCATAAGAATATGGGTTGGGAAAATATCTTATTTATTTTAATAATATGCAAACTTATCAACGAGCCAGCTGTACCCGTCCGCTTCGCTGGGCATTTAAAATTGACATTATTATTGCTCACCCCCACAAAGATTTTCATCATTAACGCCCCCGCAACTGGTGTAGGGAGTCCAACACTCATATAAAAATTAGCCTATCCATTAAGTGCATGTATTTTCTACATGGATACCAAGTTTCAAGTCATTCGGATGCACGGTTCAGTAGGTACCTATTTTTTTTTTTTTTTCCTTTGTAGGCAGACGAGCATACGGCCCACCTGATGGTGAGTGGTTACCGTCGCCCATGGACTTCAGCAATGCCAAGGGCAGAGCCAAGCCGCTGCCTACCGCAGATTATAACGGAATATCCGTAAAAACCATTGTAGATTTATATATTAAGTATAGATTATATGGACTAACCTGACTCAAGGTTATATATTGTAATTGTTTTTGCGATATTCCTGCAATAGTTGAAGCCTATTGTACTGTCAAAACAATAATAATGATGTTTTAGAAGCAAGTAGGACTGACATTATAAATGACACGACGATGATCCAATGTAAGTCAGTTTAGGCTCACAGAAATAACTAAGTTAGTTCACCATTATCAATACATATTTCATTACCGCAAACAGTTCTGACGTCATTTCATTTCCGACCCGCTGACGTCATAGCTCCGCCCCCTCGCCGATATAAAGTTTATGTGCGCAGTGGTTCATAAAATGCCTTCTTTGCCGTTTCAGCTTTAATAAATGGTTCCTTAGATATGATTAGTCTAATATCATCATCTTTCGAGATAAATAAGTATTACATCACAATACATTTTATTGTTGTGTTGTCTAAGTTGTATTGTGATCTGGTTTGTGAATGGGATACTCTTATCACCAAGATGAATACCCAAGTTATGTCATCACCTCACATCACATCACATCACAAAACACTAAACATGTTCTAGTATACTCGTAAAATATAATCACAAAACACTAAGCATGTTCTATTAGTAAATATATAATAATACACTAACTAAAGAGCCGATATATTTTTGAGGTTTTTGTACGTAAGTCATGTACCGTGCAATAACATAGTTTTTTTTTTTACTTAAAGTACCGAGTCATATTCAATACGGGTTACCCGTAGACTCTGTAGAATTAAATTTACTATAACATCCAATTATTACATCCTTTGTGTTTTTTATAGTAAGCGGACTATTTATTACATAAAGTGATGCAAAATACGACAAGTGAGGCCTATAAAATCAAAGGCAGCTAAACGCCTTATTGTCCTAAAATGCATTAACAATGGCGATATCTTGTTTAGTTATTGGACACGCTTTAGTGTTTTCATGTTATAACAAATGCAGCTACTAAATCTCTAACAAATTCAGTTCAAAAATTTTATCTTTACTCTGTACTAAGTACTAAGAAACGAAGTTATATCATTTACAATACAGATTATTAGTAATATTCTCATTCTTTATAAATCTGCTTTAAAATAAAGAATATCGTAGCTATCCGAACAAAGTTATTTCAGCTTCTCAAACCGGGAGTGTTGCTAACACTGGCCCTAGCAAGAGCAGTACTTCGATAGATCGAGAGGATCCGTAATGACGTGTTTAGGGCCGATTTTTGTAGATTACCTGAATATTTGACAGACTTGAATTTAGCTGCCTTTGATTTTATAGGCCTCAAGTATTCGTATTTTTTGAATTATCCAGAAACTGACGAAGCTACCCACATTCGCATCATTGAAACCATATACTCGTATTCCTTATTTTTCTTTAATACAAACGGCAGTGTGCAAATAAAATAATCTTCTATTATTATCATCATTAGCCTTAGCCACGGAAAACATATTCCAACTACCCCATTTATCACATCCCACTGTTAATTAAATCCTCAACTTATGGCTACCCTCATTAGCCCTATGACGTACAGTAAGTTATCAGTCGCAAGACAATAACTGAATCAAACAACTTAGATTTAAATAGCCTAGTATCCGAACTAAAAAAAAAAGGAAAAAATAATCTTTTTTTTTTTATTGCCTAGATGTGTGGACGAGCTCACAGCCCATCTGGTGTTAAGTGGTTACTGGAACCCATAGACATCTACAACGTAAATGCGCCACACACCTTGAGATATAAGTTCTAAGGTCTCAGTATAGTTACAACGGCTGACCCACCCTTCAAACCGAATAATAATAATCTAGGGTTTTGTTGATCTTAGACTTATAGATAAAGTCGTTTGACTTCTAGGTAAGTACTGTATGACGTCAATTGTGTTGATAGCATTATGAGGCGTAGGTGGGTACTCAGTAAAGTAACAAAACAGATCGAGCCGGGATTAGAACATAAATATGAAGAAGATGCGAATTAAATAAACGTGACTGCTCCGTTTCAATATGTATGGTTTTCATTTACGTAACAGGAAATTCAATGGCTTTCCCAGGCGGAAAATTCGAGCATTATGTAGAATGCTGAGTTCTGATAGACGGCTATGCTATTAACAACGTCAGCGCATTGTTAAAGAGCTTATGGACTGCGAGTTGTGAACACATTTCACGCAAGTATGATTTTGCAAACAGTGATTAAAGCCAATATTTATAGCACGTAAGGTATGCCAAATTTTTCGCAGGGTTTTGATGATGTCTTCTCATGTTCGTAGGTCAATCTAGTTTTAAATTTTATCTCCTTTTTATTTATTTATTGCTTATATGGGTGGACGAGCTCACAACCCACCTGGTGTTAAGCGGTTACTGGAGCCCATAGACATCTACAATGTAAATGCGCCACCTAACTTGAGATATAAGTTAAGATATAAGGTCTCGGTATCGTTACAACGGCTGCCCCACCCTTCAAACCGAAACGCATTACTGCTTCACGGCAGAAATAGGCAGAGTGGTGGTAGGTATATGAGAGCACTTCCTGCAATTATGAACATTTGTGAACATTTGTTAAGTACGTATTTTATTAGAAAAATTGGTACCCACCTGCGGGATTCGAACACCGTTGCATCGATAGATACGAATGCACTGGACGTCTTATCCTTTACGCCACGACGACTTCGTGATTTCAAAAATATTAAGTACAAATTTAATATACCTATCCGACTTAATGAAAATTTTACGAAAGGTTCCTACGTATTGGGCAATCAATTCAGAAGAACAACAGCGGCGAACGTCTTAAAACCTTAGCGTATAATACTTTTAGAGTTCAAAATACTGTGTAAACATTATAAAGCGTTATTAAAGTGAAGGTCGCATGTAAAACTTAAGTATTAGGCGAATCTCATGATAAAACCAAGTCTCGGAGTAACCATTAACGTAGATAAGATCACGTGTTTACCAAGTGACGTTGCTCTGTAAATAGTTACGTAAGCGCCTTTATATTGACGCGCTACGTGGAAATAAACTTTTTAGCTTGAAATTAAATTTCTCGATAATGGAGACGTGAGACGTATATTTATGATTTCAATATTTCTAATTCCAAATAGTACTAATGTTTCAAAGATATCAATCTATACAAAAGAGAGACAGAGACGTTTTTGATATACTATCCAGTTCTAAGGTTTCTTATTCTTCTCAATCGTGTCACTCTTGACTGAGTGGTCGTGATCGTCATGTAGTGTTGGAGGGGGCAGACTTGATGTGTCTCACGATGTTCCGCCATCGCTCTATGCTCAAGGCCATTCTACTGCATTCTGAGGTTTATTGGACGTTCAAAATTTCATCGTGTCGAAATTTAAATAGAAAAATGTCAGAGCCTACGTTCTGATAGTGGTGGGGCCTGTTGTGGGCTCGCAAATGTCAGTGTCATTGTTATTGTCATTCTTGAACGTTTACCGCCCACTGGGTTCTCGCCGGATCTTCTCAGTGGTCTTGTTTCCGATCCGGTGGTAAATTCTGTGAAGCAGTGCTCTTGCTAGGGTCAGTATTAGCATCATTCCGGTTGAGCCCCGTGAGCTCACCTACTAGTTAAGGTTACGCTGAAATAGCCTCTCAAGGCTATCAGCTTAGGAAGGAGAGAAAAAGAAACGTTTATTGAGATTTTAGAGTGGATATATCAGAGTCGAAAAGAAGAAACACAAACGAACTTTTCGAAGCGTTCAATCCCGGTGCAAAGATAAAACTCGGAAAAGGCATAGCGAACTTTGCTAGGATAACCAAACTGAGTTAATATTATTAAAAACATACTTTACGATAAGAAAAAATAGCATAAGTTATTAAATACGATAAAAATGTTCTCTCTAAGCATGGGAAGCCGTTTTAAAGTTTATTTGAACTGAAATTTACGCTCTCTCACTATGATTGCCTACATAATTTGATTTTTTCAATTTGTGAACGCGTGTTACAGCTATATCAGAGAATATTTCTCAATATTTGTGCAGGCTCTGCAGGCAGCCTTGGTATGCAATATATACTTGGTATACATTAAATTACAAACATATCTCTTTCTCTCTCGCATTAAAATTAATTCAATGTTCAATGTGAGTTTTTTTGATGAGAAATTATTGCTTGCTTTGCGAACTATGTGGTGCAAGCTTGTGGATTTAAAAAAGTGTTCTACTGCTATTAAAAGAACACGCACTTACGGCTCGCATCGTGGTATTTTTTTTTCCTACCTAAGCTGATGGTCTGGAGAGGCTATGTCAGCGTAACCGGGCGAATAGGTGAGCTCACGGGGCTCAAACCTGACGTTGTTGCTAACACGAACCCTAGCAAGAGCCGTGCTTCGCAGAATCTATGCTACCACAATATTTTGAAGGGTTTACAAGTTCCAACGATTGGTTTGAATAAGATACATTTATTGAGTAGTTTTAGAGTTAATTCACGAAAACTATCATTAATTCAGTATTTGCTTTAAATTGATTATTAGTAGTCATACTGAAATTAACTTTTTTAAATCACTTATTGCTTATATGTAACAATAGAACAATATATATTTTAATCTGTTTTAATTGTATCACTCCAAGTAGGTACTCTAGTAATAATAAAACTGTAATGGAAATTGTTCCAAATAGGGCTGAGATCTCTGAGGGTCCACATTACGTTCTACCACCATTTCTATGGGACCTGGTAGCCTGTACAGGACCATAAACCAGTCTATCCATAGCCAACAAAAAGAAAATCTTTATCCCAATACTAGAACATTAAAGGATGATTGACATCCGAAGTAGAGCACATCAGCTTGTCATCTTCAATGATTAATCTAATTCACCGAATGGCTTCACGAAATCAATCCCCTGTTCTGATATTAAACCAAATGCAATCAGAAACTATTCTTCGAGATTATCTATTATATTCTGAAAGTCAGCTTATGTGAAAACCAACACATGTTAAAATATCGTTCAAAATCCTGGAATTCAAAGAATACAAGCCTTAATGCTCTAATAATAACAAGTCCTCATGAAAAGACTACCGTAGGCGTGAAAGCAATGATGCAGTCAAAATTAAATAGCTAATGGCGAACGTTTTCTACAACTAATGAAAGCTGTGCGTTTGCAGATTCGTAGAAAACTTAATGATATCCCTAAACAAATGGTTATTTTCGTAATCAAATTCAAAAATCCTGTATTTCGGATTATCAGGTTTCTCTTCGGCAAAGGCATCCCCTAGATTATGCCATACTTTTCTGTTCGTACCTTCCCTTCTGCATAATAGCCCAGCTGTTTCCTTAGTTTGTTCTCCCCACCTTTATTCTGTAGTCGCTTCTTCCGTACCTCCTCACGATATTGATATATTTTGACAATTTTTGTGCCTCACTTCTGTTCATGCCTTATCCAGTTCAATTCAAGTTTATTTACTGTACTTGTAACATCAGTAGCTTTAATCTGATGTCTTATACCATTTAAATTTACATCTTATATTCTAATAATGAGGATGCTTTCTCTCCATTACATTCTGAGAGACTCTCAGCTTTCCACTTGTCACTGACGTTCCAAGTTTGCGATCCACATTTGTGATATAAAATTCCCTGTTTTTTATTTATATATGATAATGTTTTTGAGGAATTAGGTTATTTAGATAGACAAATTAGATTATTGCAAAAATCCCAAGATGATTGCAAAGCGGCAGATAATTGTAGCAGGTTTTCGCAATCGTCCGAGCTATTTTTAGGATTGTTGCATAAATCAGACTTATTTCAGTTAAGTCGCGAATAACTATCACTTTACGAGCGTCGATTGGCCGTTGTTAAAATCACGAACATGAAGGACACGCTGTCTGGCTGGCTAACGATTACATTCCTTCATATTCTGCTCTTGTCAAATTTTGCTCCTGTATTTTTCGCGGAAATAAGTAGGTTTTTCTTACGAATTTCGGCTTACAGTACGCCCAGACGTTGTTAATTTCATCAATTCAAAATTACTTTCAATTAGTTATATGGTTTAGGAAACCATAGTTTAGTTATGTTATGTTTTAGGTTTAGGCAACCATATATCGAGGACAAACATATAAAGAACAATTGTTTTTTTTATTCAGATGAAGATAGATTCCAAACAGACTCACGCGTTAATGTAAGTGCATTGAGTCAATAACACGATATAATTTATCATCGCTATGTTATTATCATTACGGTGACCGCGATATATATTAGTGACCGGCTGCCTATTTTTGCTGGTATACCTACGTCCTGGTACTTGACTTCAAATAAATTAGTTGGGTTTACAATTAATTTTATTCCTATTTCTGCCGTGAAGCAGTATTGCGTTTCGGTTTGAAGGGTGGGACAGCCGTTGCAACTATACTGAGATCTTAGAATTTATATCTCAAAATGGGTGGCGCATTTACGTTGTAGATGTCTATGGGCTCCAGTAACCACTTAACACCAGGTGGGTTGTGAGCTCATCCCACCCATCTAAGCAATAAAAAAACAAAAAAAATATTTGAGGGGTTCGAAAAACACGGCTTTATATATTTCTTTAATTCTTCATGTTTTTGTTTTCCCTACCTAATCACTGGTAGCTTAAGGGATGATTCCAGCTACGCGCGGTTTGGTAGATGAGCTAACGAAGCTCAATCTGGGAGGACTTGGTAACATTAGCTTTAGCAAGAACAGTACCACGCTGAATCTACCACCGGATCGGAATCGCAACCCACTGAGAAGATCCGGTGAGAAACTCAGTGGGTTAATCTACTCGTTATCTTGCCGATTGAAACAATTGTGAACTATCGGGAATTTACCAGTTTAGCTCAATAGTTAGAACATATTTTTGTTGTTTTTTATTTGGCTATAAAACTTACGGTCTGGCTTATGTTATGTAGTTAGTGAAGATACCATGAGATTTCGATGTTGTAAGACGGTCATAGGCACTTAAATGGACCATCAAGGACTTCTGCTATGAAGAAGAAGTTAAAGCTCTGCGCAGACATCGAGGACGAAATAGCGGACCGTCAATATGTCAAAACCGTCAATATCATTGCTTTGAGGATGAAGGCAGCGTTTCCAAGAAATAAGGTCGGTTATTTCGTCTTTTCGGTGTCGTTTTTTTCCTCTTTTAACAGATTTTACACTAACGAAATACAGATTCCCGACTCTGTAACCGATAAATATTTTATTTTTTTACTAAAAGTACAGACGAGTGTAAGGCCCATCTGATGGAAGTAGTTACCGTCGTTCACCTACCAGATACTCGGACTGGGTAGACAGGTAAATATTGATAAAGCGTTTAAAACATTCTTAAAACCAAATTCACAACGCTGCTGTTGGCTTTCAAATAATTATTTACTTACATAATATCTAAATACCTACATATAGTAAAACATAGAAATAATCGTCTGCATGATACCACATTGTATCTCCTAATACGAGGCTAAGTCAAAGATTTACCTATTATAATCTACTCCACAGATAAACATTCACTTTAATTTATCAAAATGCAATCTCATTAATCTTTTACAATAAAATTTCAGTCCAACAAAACCGACGTAACTCGAGTGCAACGCCATCTGTTGTTCCATTGAAACGAATTCAAAATTTTCCGTAAGGAACATTCTAGATTTGTTCCGGAACGCAGTTATTGAATCACAATCTAAACGACCAAAATCGGGCATATCAGTTTCGCAAGCCCAACCATTGTTTATTGCACCACAATGTGCATTTAATAAATCGGTTAGTTACATACAGATTATATAAACAGAAATCTTATTTAATTATTAATCTAACAAATAAACGTTGCAAGGAGCGCGCATACATATTTATATAAAACACGTCACCACGATCTAAAAGTGCATGCGGCGTAAGAACGGAGCCAACTAATACCTGCATATATACGTACAAACTTAATATAGGTATGTTTCTTGAAACACGGGACGCGAACGACGCAAGTAATAATAATAAAGAGAGAAAAAACACTCGGCAAGCCAAGAGGGGTTAGCTGTCTCGAACGAGATAATGTAAATAGACTGCGCTCACAAAGCCGTCAATGTTATATAATCGTCTTGAAGTTTTAAATGTTTGAGGAACAATTATTTAGAAAGTTTAATGTTGAAATACTTATTCGCGATTGGATATGAATAAATAAAATGTACTGTTTTCTATTTAATTCATATTTTAAAGCGAACCAGTTGCCGGTAGTCGAAATTCGACTGTAATTAATTGAAATTATAAGTTTGTACACTAATATGGTTCTACTGTCAAATACTATTATAATTCTTTAATCACAGATCTCGCCAAGACTACACTACTTTAGACAAAAATGTTAGAGACGAACAATATTTAATCTATTCTCCATTTGACAACAGACTTTGAGCAATAATCAAAGTTTGACAATAAACAAATAGTAGGTATGCATGCGTGTGTGTGTCAAACACATGGTAGTGTGTGTAATGTTTTTTTATCGATTTAATGTATTTTTTATGCATAATTTTAAAAAAATATTAATATTCCGCACTCCTTCTCTATATTCTCTAAAAGTGTGAGAAATTTCGTACTCCTCCGTCCGCGCAATTTTCGTAAAAAGGGGTACAAAGTTTTTGCTTCACGTATTAAATATATAGATGTGATGTGTTTGTTACATTCGTTGTCGTGACGGCGGCGACGCGGCGGCTGCGCTCGGACGAGTTCGGCTGTTTCCGTGAGCGTTCGGTTAACGGCTCTTTTCCCCAGTGCTCGGCGCCGCGGCGTGGCGCATCGCGTGCGCACTTTCGCTATAAAAATAAACGCTCCTTGGCACCAAACCAAGGCGAGCCTTCGTCTTTTAAGAGCGTTCGAATCGTTTATGGGCGGCTCGGCCTGCCAAATTCATTGTTACGTCCGAATTCAAAAGTCCGAATGCCTTGTTTACATACGATAAGTGTAACAACGTACATACCTACCTGCTCTGTTGAAGAAATAGTCATTAAGCTAATTAGGTAGAACATAAAACGGAGCTATAGAATCGGGTTAATGTGTGCGTTTGTAATTCGATAGCATGTTGAAAGATGAGAGCTAGGTATCTCATCACGTAGTACTTAAATAAAATATGATTTGCGAATAGCGATTTTAAACAAGAAACTGTTAGATTTGTTTTCGTTCAAACACGTTATATTCAATTCGTCTCATTTATATTGTAATCTTTGTTTTGTTTTAAGCAGACACTGAAACAATTTTAAAGTTCTAGTTCTTTCTATGAGTGCTTCGTTGATGTACCGGCTATTATGGCGGTAGCTATCAACCTTCAGAACAAGTTTATATCCGAATAGTATTTAGCTTGACGCGTCGATGGCATCCACACTAGCTCCTTCTTCCCTTTCTTCCCTTTGTCGTTATCCAAAGTGACCCTGATTACGTATCACGAAGTCGAAAGATAGTGGGAATCCCGGTACATATTAAAATTATAATTATTCATGAGAAGAATATCCCAGAATGGAGAAGTTTAGCGTGGAAACATTCCATTCTATTCGTTGGTTTAAAAATATCCTAGTTTTGCTACTTACTAAAGATTTATCAATCCACGTCTCTATATACGGTTTTAACATAATAAAGTCGAGTTTTCACATGAATTTAAATTTGTGAACTATTTTCGAGATTAAAATGCTTTAAACCAGCGAATTTGAGTTAAAAATCGGCAAACAGCGCCATGGCACGCCACTGTTATACAAACTTTAAGATTCAGTGAACATAGCTTTTAATATTTTTTTAATTAGCTTCGTTCTATCGCCCGATTACCAAAATCATAAACAGCTAAACGAGCCATAGCTTACTGAGTAACATAAAATGAGATTTGAATCTTAAACAAATAAAGTGCCCTTGTACTCTGTATCCTTATTGTCGTGTTTTTTTCTAACAGCTGTGTGTACAAAATATATTAAATAAATAAATAAAATATAACAATGTGAATATTACTCTAATGATGGGTGCGTGGCTTAAAGTATCACCACCACCCCATTTCTTATAGTATAAGATGGGTATGGATAATGCAATCTCCAACTGGAATTTAACGGCGTATTGTATTTTTAGCCCACATGGGTCTGTATCATTGTCTTACCTCTAACTGCTGCCAAATAACCACGCGTTCCAGTTTGAAAATTATTCATTTGTAGGATGACCTATACAATTGATAATTCGACCTTATTTATTATTTATTCTTATTCACACTGTCAATAGCTGTATCAGACTCTGGTAAGCGCCGGATGTGAGCTCACCCATATACGCATAAACAAAAGAGACAGACTCGATTACTTATTTTGTTATTCCTTCAAGATTTCCGTTAGCAACTTTATAGAAGTAGGCAGCGACTTGGCTCTGCCCCTGGCATTGCTCACGTCTTTGGACGACGGTAACCACTCATCATCAGGGCCGATCTGATGCTGTATGCTCATCTGCCTCCAAAGAGCAATTAAAAAAAGGTTTATCACCACTGCAGACGTTGGGATGGATGCATGGTGACGAACCTTTTCACATTGCCATTAGAAATTGCATTATTATATCATAATAAAATTATAAAGAGGAAAGATTTGTTTGTTTGTTTGTTTCGAATAGGCTCCGAAACTACTGGACCGATTTGAAAAATTCTTTTGCCATTAGAAGCCGACATTGTCCCTGATGAACATAGGCTACATTTTTTTTTTTTTTTTTTTTTTTTTGTTTCATGTGTGTTTTAATGTTTCCGAAGCGAAGCGAGGGCGGGTCGCTAGTATCATAATAAAACTACACAATAATTGGGTGTTGCTGAAATTAAAATTGCAAGACTCAGTTCCGTTTCTTGTACAAGTGACGTTAATAATCGTGCTCCCACAGACACAGCCCACTGAGTTTCTCGCCGGATCTTTTCAGTGGGTCGCGTTTCCGATCCGGCGGTAGATTCTGCGAAGCACTGCTCTTGCTAGGGCCAGTGTTAGCAACACTCCGGTTTGAGCCCCGTGAGCTCACGTACATGTTAGTGCGAAGCTGATATAGCCTCTCAAGGCTATCAGCGTAGGTAGGATAAAAAAAAATTGTGCATTATTCATTTTCAGTTACCAAAGCGCGAAAGAGAAACAAAATGTACCTACGTGAACATGAGCTCGTATCGTTAAACGACATTGCGTTGTAGATAATGCGGCGGTCCAAGGTCCAAATAGAACACTCCCGGACGTACGTTGTCATGATTAGAAACGGAAATAACCATTTTTTTTCATATTTAAGCTCCATCTTTGGTATTTAGTGAATCCTCTCAATCCAGTCTCGGTATTTTCAGGCATTCCAAAACCGGTCATCGTTCTCACGGTCGACTCCGACGTGAAACCTAACCATAGACACAGGCCACTGACTTTCTTATTGTATCTTCTCAATGCGTCGCAATTCCGATCCGGTCGTAGATTCAACGAAGCATTGCTCTTGTTAGGGAAAATTGTTTCATCTAACAAATTATTCATCTGAGCAATAAAAAGAAAACGGTTCTCAAGTCGCTGGTCGCTGAGTACGTCTGGATTGTCTTAGAATGGATAGGGCATATCGGACATCGAAAATCTCACACCGAGTTAGTCGACAGGGAGGTCGAGCGCAGAGCTTCCCTACCGCCCTCGGACGCGTTTCCTCCATTACCACTGACGAAGTTAGAGAAGCGATCCACAACCTCCAACCTAAGAAGGCACCCGGCTCCGACGGCATCCGTAACCGCGCGCTTTAACTCTTACCAGTCCAACTGATAGCAATGTTGGCTACCATTTTAAATGCCGCTATGACGCACTGCATCTTTCCCGCGGTGTGGAAAGAAGCGGACGGTATACATAAGCCGGGCAAACCGAAAAACGAAACCGCTAGTTACCGTCCGATTAGTCTCCTCCCAGCGATAGGCAAAATTTACGAACGGCTCCTTCGGAAACGCCTCTGGGACTTCGTTACTGCGAATAAAATTCTAATAGACGAGCAGTTTGGATTTCGCGCTAAGCACTCGTGCGTACAAAAAGTGCATCGCCTCACGGAGCACATCTTAGTAGGGCTAAATAGGCGTAAACGTAATACGCCCCGTTATGACGTATGCAAGCGTAGTGTTCGCTCACGCAGCCCACACCAACTTGAAGCCCCTTCAGGTTATTCAATCCCGATTCTGCAGGATAGCCGTCGGAGCACCATGGTTCCTGAGGAACGTGGATCTCCACGATGACCTGGAGCTCGACTCTGTCAGTAAGTATCTACAGTCGGCATCATTGCGCCATTTCGAGAAGGCGGCACGACATGAGAACCCTCTTGTCGTGGCCACTGGAAACTACATACCCGATCCTGTAGACCGAATGGTAAACAGTCGACGTGGCCCAAAGCACGTCATTACGGATCCTCCCGATCCATTAACGGTGCTTTTAGGCACCACAAGCACCGGTCACCGTCCTCGTCGAACCCGTCGCTTGCGACGAAGGGCTCGACGAGCGAATTAATCCCTAGACACAGCCCACTGAGTTTCTCGACGGATCTTCTCAGTGGGTCGCGTTTCGGATCCGCTGGTAGATTCTGCGAAGCACTGCTCTTGCTAGGGTCAGTGTTAGCAACTCTCCGGTTTGAGCCCCATGAGCTCACCTACACACGTTAGGGTGAAGCTGAAATAGCCTCTCAAGGCTATCAGCATAGGTAGGAAAAAAAAAAAAAAAAGAAAACAAAAAAAAAAAACTCAGTAATTTGAGCAGATAAGACGATTTTTTAAAAATTTAATATTCAAGAGACCACATGAAGACGATATCAAGCGTCGATGCGCTATCACATCATCAGCAGTAGAGTGATTAGTAAAGATTTGGAGGGACAGACGTATAACCAAGAATACCAAGGTTAGACTAATGCGATGTATTTCCAATCTTTCTGTATGGGGCTGAAACATGGTCGTTGCCGAAGTAACTGACATGTACATGCATAAAAAGGTGGATGTTGCCAGCTAATAACCTTAACATAAAATGCAGTAACTATACTTGGGCAAGCAGTCTGATCCCAACATCTGCAAATCATCAAGTCCCACATACCCCTGGTGCCCCTAAGCGCGGGCATCTTGTAGGAGGTTTGGCCCTCGGCCCGAAAGAAATAAGGAAATGCGGTCTCAATTATATAATATTTCGGTTGTAGACAACAGAGGCAGAGTTAGAACTCTTCATACTACAACAAACGACTGCGTCACGGAGTCGGTTTCATTATAATAATACTCAACATAATATAATATTAACTCTTTGTATTAATTTTATATATACATTTTTCTTTACAAATTACTTCAGTTTTAATGACCACAAAATATTATGTTGTAATTCCGGTAACTCAATTAATAGGTAATTCAGTACGAAGTTACGACTAAAGACGCCGTCTTATGAACAATGCACAAATTGTAATATATTACTTACATAGAAATACCTACGTGACGAACAAACATAAGTAAATGTAGTATGTTTTAAGTAAATGTAAAAAAAAAAATATAAGTAAAATATATAAGTAAAAAATATGTGCATAAGTTTTCTTGGGGCAGAATAATAAGTTTGAACGAATCAATAATAAATTTCAATAAAGTGACATTTTAACAATAATCAATAAAAGTTTTTAATATTTTTAACAATAATAATATTTGTTTATTATAATTTATTTTGTTTGTCTTTAAAATGCCACAATCCAAAACGTTTTCAAAAAACTGTCATTACATTGTTTTAAAATAAATTGTTTGTTTTAAGTTTAAGACAAATAGTGTTTTAATTTACTCGTGACACATCAATACGCCGAATAATATTTGTGGGATAATATTTAAGGATTTATTTTTCCAAGTCAATCTGGCATTACGATTATACTATCGATCATTATTTCGAGATACTTCTCGTGGCGTTTTTCCCACGGTGACGTCTATACTCCGGTCTCCGGCGACCGCTTAAAGCGCGCTAATCCGTTATATGAGCTTCTTGAGCTTACATGAATAATAATAAAAATACTATCAAAAATTTAATCTTAGGTGCAATTTTTTTCGAGCTCATTTTCTCGTAAATACCGATACATCGAAATTACTAAATTAGTTGCCTTTTTTTTTATTATAACTTACATTTCTGTGCAAGTTATATCGTATTTATACATTTTTATTGTAAAATGTTAAATGCCAATGCCAATCTAGCACAGATTCCAAGAAGAGACACATTCCTGAGAAGAAACGAAATATAAGCAATAATCATGTCTTTTTTGTAGCCCTTAATATACTATTATTTTATATAAAACTAGCGACCCGCCCTTGCTTCGCTTCGGAAACTGTAATTTATTGTTGATTTCTCCACTATTTAATGATGTTATTATACATATAAACCATCCTCTTCGATCACTTTATCTATTTAAAAAAACCGCATCAAAATCCGTTGCGTAGTTTTAAATATTTAAGCATACATAGGGATATAGGGACAGAAAAAGCGACATTGTTTTATACTATGTAGTGATTGATACCACACATCACTTTGTCCAAAAGTGTACGCAATAATTAAAACAAAATTATCTGGAGCCAACAACTCATTCCCACGCCTTGCTATCTATAAAGTAATCATTAACTTCATGTCATGCTTTACTGAACAAACAACTTGACAGTTTTCTTAGGCCTGTGAACAAATGGTAATTGGATGTTTTGTGAGGTCTACTTATTCAAGTATACAGCCCCTCAGAGTTATCATACATATTACTGGTGGTAGGACGTAGGCATGTATTTATCACCACCCTGCCTATTTCAGCCGTAAAACAGTTTCAAACGTTCCGGTTTGGGATAGCCGTTATGCTAAACATTTTGAGACTTAGACCTGCTGTGGTGTGTGGGGTCATTCACGTTCTGGTGTCTATGGGATTTGTTTATCTTTTTTTGCTTAGATGGGTTAACGAGTCCAATCGAGTGGAAGCCATACGCTGCAGGGCAGAAATCGGCAGCCTGGTCGTATCCACCCGTGCAGGCTTCTAATACGCAATAGCAAATGCTAATCGGCAACCATAGTACGCTGGAATAAAGCTCAGAGCACACTGCTACCCATTGACCGACGAATCCTATAGTGGCTACGACACCCATGAGAAGAGAAGGGGTTGTGCTATGGTATTTTTTATTTTTTTATTTATTGCTTAGGTGGGTGGACGTTCATAGCCCACCTGGTGTTCAGTGGTTATCGGAGCCCATAGACATCTACAACGTATATGCGTCACCCACCTTGAGATATAAGTTTTAACGTCTCAGTATAGTTACAACGAACCACACCGAAACACACTCACAAGAGGTCCTACCACGGAATAGATAAATAAGGTTATATTACCTATTATATATATTATATATACCTTATTTATCTATTTCGTGGGTCCTACCACCAGTAGGAATCTGTCAGAAAATTGCAACCTGACATGGTAGCATCACTCAAGTAAGCCGGTCATTTAACCAAGATTAAGTTACGGCTCTTTCAGAACATAACGATGTCTAGTTTTGCTAGTCGCTATTCGCTAAAGCATTTTTAATTCAACGGTACGTTATCGAAAGCATTAAAAAACTTTTGAAGCCTATTATAATTTTTCTCGATGACAGTGGGTGAATATTGGACGACTGTCTGACGTCATTTTTTGTTAAAATTCTCAAGTTAGGAATCAAAATAATTAAATGTAGCCATTGCACACACCTACTATGCATTTTTTTAAATATAATTAAACAGATAATATCCTGTTATGGAGAAGATTAATACTGATCTTCACGATACATATTAGTAGTATATTTTTATTGCTTAGATGGGTGGACGTGCTCACAGCCCACCTAACAGTGTTAAGTGGTTACTGGAGCCCATAGACATCTACAACGTAAATGCGCCACCCACCTTGAGATATAAGTTCTAAGGTCTCAGTATAGTAACAACGGCTGCGCAACCCTTCAAGCCGAAACGCATTACTGCTTCACGGCAGAAATAGGCGGTGTGGTGGTACCTACCCGTGCGGACTCACAAGAGGTCCTACCACCAGTAAAATTAGAAATTGTAATACTTGCGTATACAATAACAAGACTTAGGTTAATGTACAAATTACTTCATAGTTGATTCAAGTTAAGGAATGATTACCCGAAAACTACTCTGCAATTTCAGAGAATTCCAAGGTAAGACGAGATACACGCACAAAATCAGCGCAATTGTTTAAAACAATCATGGACCTAAAAGTAAATCTTCACGAACCCTTAGGAAAATCACCAACGTTAGCCAAGTCGTGGGAATTAATTAACTGGCTTTCGTGTTTTTCGACTTTAGCATAGCTTTAATCCAGTTTTTTTTTTTGGTCTCTTGTGACCTTTTATCACGAGATCCTCTTCCGCATAACCACAACGCAGTAATATTAGTGTTTTTTTTGTAATTTTCAAATTCTATTCTATTTGAATAGGTTCGTAATTCATTTCTATTTGGATTCATACCATTCTCAGCATTGTCAGAATATTTTGTTACGCCCGTAGACTATTTTCTCGTTAACTCGAGCCGCCATTTTCCTTTCAACTTGGGCAATCGTCACGTTGAGCACGATGGATATACGGAACAATGAGGCACAATGGGCATTGACCTTTGTTAAATTTCCTTTGATTGGAAAAACTTCGTGGAATTTGTTAGTTTATTACACAAGACCAATTTTTAATGAAACATAAACATTAATTATAATCAATATTTTTAATTAAATCTGTTTGGCATTTGTTTTTCCTTAAACAGCGTCACCGTTGGCTTTATTCAAATAGATACTTTAGTCTATATCGTTGTATATTCTGTGTACTACTGGAATGTCATTATTTGTTATCATAATATTGATAACCTCAAAACACTTTTCTAATTCAACTCACAGCATATGACTTGTACACTTTTGAGAATTATCTATCAATGTAGTGTATTTCAATCAGAATAAGTTTTCACAGAAATTGTACTTAGTTCGTAGGAAAATATAGGTTATTTATTAAAGAATGAGTTACGTTGATAGGGGGATGAAAACAGGAACCATGTTAAAAATTTCACAGGTAATTTTTTTTGTGGCAACGGCAACACTTTCTATCACCGATGACGTAATCACATTGAAAAGCGTTGAAATTTTCATTTTTTCACTTCAACAAAACTACAATTAATAATGGAAACATGTTTAAATTAGTTATTTAAATCTGTTTATTTTGTTTAAAGATTAAATTAAAACGATATAATTTTTTTAAATTCAAGTTCAATTTTTCTTTTTTTTAAGTGAACTTATTTTTTATCAATTCATAATAAAGCACTGAGAAATTTTATTTTCAACAGACATCCTTCGAGCCAATCGTAATACAAATCTATAATAATGCTCTTCATAAGCTAGTATAAAAATAAGAAAAACAAAACAAAATTGATTTTAGAGTTTAGCGATATTATTACATCGAGTCTCGAAAAATTATTGAAATCTTTCTACAGTATTCGACGTGACTCGGCAGTCAAAATCATTTATGACCCTTACTATCCAATACATACGACTTCTAAATTCTGTACGATAGTAACTGTGCCGAGGAAACTACATGACGAAATCGCCTCGTTTCTCTGAGACTTTCCTTGTTGCACGTTCTCTCCTAAATTGACGTATTTGTAATTATCTTTACTAGTGGTACCTCTGTAGTCGAAATTCGACTATAATTAATTAAAATCATAAGTTGGAACATTATTATGGTTCTATTGTCACACACTATTATAATTCTATAATCAAATCGCAGATTTCGCCAAAACTACACTATAGATAAATAATATTAAAGACAAACAATATTAATCTATTCTCAATTTGCCTACAGACTTTAAGCAATAGGATAAGTTTGACAATAAACAAAGAGTATATGTATATAATATATGTGTGTGTGTGTGTGTGTGTGTCAAATACATGGTAGTGTGTGTAGTGTTATTTTTATTGATTTAATGTATTTTTTATGCTTAATTTAAAATAAAATTTAGGATTCTGCACTCCTTCTCTATATTCTATATAAATGTGGGAATTTTCGTAAAAAGGGGGACAAAGTTTTTGCTTCACGTATTAATATATACATACATACGTGTACTAAACCTTTAAATTAAAATTCATTTACTAGCCCCCTTTTGACTGTTCAATCATCATGGAAATTGAGTGATTTTTGGATAATACAAAATGTCATGGTGTAGTTAGTACAATTGAGTTATCGAGTACTCTGATGCTGCATCAGATGATCAGACATAGAAACTTAGTTATAAAACCAGAATTGATGGCTATTGATGTGACGTGTGAGGATTTGGATTCAAAGGGCTTTACTGATGGTAGGATCGACCTCTTGTGAGTCCGCGCGGGTAGGTACCACCACCCTGCCTATTCTGCCGTGAAGCAGTAATGCGTTTCGGTTTGAAGGGTGGGGCGGCCGTCGTAACTATACTTGAGACCTTAGAACTCATATATCAAGGTGCGTGGCGCAATTACGTTGTAGATGTCTGTGGGCTCCAGTAACCACTTAAAACCAGATGGGCTGTGTCCTCGTCCATCCATCTAAGCAATAAAAAAAAATAAAAAAAACTTGTCTCAATAAAAACCACTTATGTAGTTTGTTTTCAACATATTTCTTAAACTATTACTTATACTAAGGAAATGCTCCATAGATAATAATGTTTTATTGTTTTATACTTGCTTTAATAGGGCGATGGAAGTTCAGCTCACAGTATACGCTGGTTTTAGTGGTTACAGCAGCTCATAGACATCACGACGTGAATGCCATCACCCACTTTAAGACATGAGCTCGAAATTCAAATTTTAATTTCAAAATTCAATTTAATTTCAAATTTCAAAATTCAAATTTTATTTTATTAGGAAGACAAACAGTGAACTTAAACTATATAAACTCTAACCTTACAACTAAACACCATTTAAATGTCTCCGCATTTAAATAACTACATACGACCTAATGGCTACCAAACCCTTCGAATCGGAACATGAATCGAAATAGCCTAGATATTAATACTATTCCGTGTTGGCTATACGGTGAACATTAATTAGATAAATAATAATTAATAAGACAAATTAATAAGAAAAACTTGTGTCTGCCTGCGGAATTAAAACATACGAGCATACTGGCGTCGCTCCATAAGATTAGAATGGACGTAATAATATGCTGGTGGTAGGACCTCTTGTGAGTCTGCACGGGTAGGTACCACCGCCCCCTATTTCAACCGTGAAGCAGTAATGCGTTCCGATCTGAAGGACAGTGCAGCCGTTGTAACTATATTGAGACCTGAGGACTCATATCTCAAGGTGGGTGGCGGTATTTACGTTATAGATGTCTATGGGCTCCGGTAACCACTTAACACCAGGTTGGCTGTGAGCTCGTCCACCCATTTATTTTACCAAAAAAAAAACTCAATAAATGTTCATGGGTAAACATTACGAGCACCTCCCTTGTGCTAAGCAGTTACCTAAATCGCAAGAGATGACAGAGTGTCTTTTGCACGGCAATTTCTTTAGGAATAGGAGGGCTGTAAGTGCGTTTACCTATCTTATTTTAAGCAGATAAAAATATAGGCAAGAGCGAAGGTCATGTGGAACTGAGAACGAGACCTAGTCCATAATCGTTGGTGCTAATGGGCTATTCCAGCTTAGCACGGACTGGTAGATGAGCTCACAGGCTCAACTTGAGAGAATTTGCTTACACTAGCCCTAGCTAGAACAGTGCTTCGTAGAACTTACCACCGGATCGGAATTGCGACCCACTGAGAAGATCCGGCGAGAAACTCAGTAAGCAAAATCAGTCATTAAATGATACTTCCGAAATTTCTTCCGATAAGCTTAAGAAGTGTAAGAATGCCTTCCAAGCTCTCTCGTCACGTTGGCACGCCTGACTCCAAAGTCAAAAACCCTATCTGATTGATTAATAGAACTTTCAAAATCAGATTCATCACACATGTTGTCATTTGAACAGTTTTAATATAACTAGAATGAGACCTTGAAATTGCTACTTCAAAAATAAAACAGCAAAAATATATATGTGTATATATATATATTAAAATAAATGAGATTGAATCACCCTTCAAAATATCATTTACGACATTTCACCGTCACTTAAAGGTTATCAAATGAAAACATAACATAAAAAATACTTTAAAGTTTTATCATGTAATATTTATCCGGAAAACTTTATTTATAAATAACATAATACGAATGTGTGAATAAAGATATATTAATAAATCATTTAGGTACATAATATATTTATTATTATGTCTGTGAGTATTTTACATGAGTCAAGTGATGCCATCTGTCGCCACGTTTCGCGATATAAACAGTGACGTGTTCTAAATACGAATTTTGTATTAATTAGAATCTTAACCTATTCATAACTATATGATATTTTATGACAAGAACATAAAATCTTTGAAGTAATATTACAATGCTATCCATATGTCATACGAAACTTTTTATTTGTCTTAGCTTAGCATTTTTCTTTAAGAGTTAACATGGACAGACCCGGCCCAGTAGTAGATTTAGAATGATTAATGAAAACCTATAACATCAAATTCGAACGTTTGATATTTCAAGTTTCAATATGTTTGTAGTTTCAATTTAATTTGGCAACGTTTTTATTCCCAAGTACGTTTATTTGTTAAATACTTTAAAGTAAAATATTCAATAATTTCGCAAAAAAAAAACACTGAAATAATTTCACGTTCACACGAAACGGTGACGAAAATCATACGAAAACTTCCATACTTACGTAATCGCATCAAAAACGTATCCAAAGTACGCTTCAGCATGATAAGTGAAATGAGTCATAGCCTATAATAAATTCCGATACGTATATAACAAGCAAGCTTATAAAAACGTTGTTTTCCTTAATAAATGTTTCAAATTTTCCTTAAAGCAACCCACCCTGGAGACCATAATTTCGTAAATACATCTCCGGTCGTGTAACTCCAAAGCGTGAGACGAAGCGTTCACGCTGCCTTTCATGCTCTCTAAAAATAGAACTATGCAACGGTGCAGCCATTAAATTAATAAAACCAAGACATCGACCGGCGGTCATGTTTTTATTTTTCAAAACCGCAACACGATTCGAATAACGAAAAAAAAAAAAAAAGAAGTACGAATACAAAAAAAAAGCCGCCAAAAATGGAACGAGCGTTTGAAAATTTCAAAAACTTATTAAACAATCGAAATAATAAAACAAGATGGTGGATGCGATCGCGCGGGCTCGCTCGGTTTTAGTTCGGGCCGCCCAATACACTCGCGCGCTCTACCGACGAGGCATCAGGCGGGTTGGCAACGCGGCGGCCGCATTCCTGCAGCTGTGCGGCAACGTCGCAAACGCAGGCGCCTCGCTCGATCGCTACCCGTGCCTTTGTTGATTGCCGTGACGTCATCGTATGATAAACGACCGTCCATGTGAAAACGTTCCACAGTCTCCAATCTGCACGCATCCTGTATCTAATACTAAGCGTTCTATGCACAATTTATATGGTAATTACTATGGGTAGGTATCGATTAAATTTTTTCTTTGAATTATCATAACTTTTTTGTATTTGTCAAGCAAAATAAATACGTAGGTATATCCATTTCAATTATTTGTTGAAAATATAATTATTAAAAAGCTTCTTACACACATAGTTATGAATTATTGAATTATATTTTTGTGCATACAATAATGAAACAAGTTGCATTTTCTTGGAATAAAAAAGTTGTCAAAGTCATTCAGAGGACTACTAACGATTTTTAAATCTATTGGTAAAACTATAGACGCATGTTTATTATAGATGCATGTATAAAGTCATCGATCATAAATCTTATTTTGAAGTCATCGTGGCCTAAAGGATAAGATGGCCGGTGCATTCGTATCGAGCGATGATACTGCGCCAATGACAAACACGCAAAAACTGCGTAATTGCTGGTAGTAACATCGAGATATAATGTACTACGTAATATAATCTTGATGGTAATAAGGCGTTTTGTGAACCCGCATGGGTGGCTACGACCACCCTGCCTATTTCCGCCGCGAAGCAGTAACGCATTTAGGATTGATGGGTGAAGCAGCCGTTGTACTGTAAAAACCGAGATTTACAGGTCATGTCTCAAGACGGACGGTGAAATTGATGTGGTTGGTGTCTATGGGCTCTAGTAATCACTTAAAACCAGGTGGGCCGTGAGATCATCCACCCAACTTAACAATTAAAATACATATGTACATATGTATATCTAGTGTTGCCAGCCTCATGATAAAAACTATCCTGTGTTAAGCCAGGTTTTATTTTTTGTGAGCGCTTCCATCAGTGCAATAGTCTGATGATATCTGTTGAAATAAATAATATAACTCGTTTGTATTTGTACAGTAATAGCTTAAGTTTTAATTGTTATGTTTTATCAAAGTCATAGTCAATTCGGACCAAGAGCTATAAAAACTACATTACGCATGTTCTATTGGAGTTATGTATTTAATTTGAACAGCATTATTTACATAACGCTTTCACAGCTTCCGATGTTGAATGTTACATTACAACCAAAACCATACTTTAATTTTATTTACCAAATGCCCACTCTCAAAATTCTCGTATAATTAATTTTTTTACCTAAAACGGCTACTGAATCCCCCGACCTGGCAACACTCACACCTAACGACAATTTTCAGAAGGATTACCACTGTCTCCGCTGCGCATAGCGAATCACGTCATACAAAACTATTATGTCCTAAAATGAATATTTTCCAAGTAGATGAACTATTATATCGCTACCGAAGTAATTATGCTTCATTTATACGTATGCTGATGGTAGGCAGCGACTTGGCTGTGTTCCTGGCATTGCTGACGTCCATGAGCGACGATAACCACTTACCATCAGGTAGGCCAATAAAAATGTATATATATATACTATATGTACTTCGGTACTTACAACGACAGACAAGTTGTCATAGTAGTACGGTCTCTCTTTAGTTATAATTATCGATATATTAATACGTGAAGAAAAAACTTTGTACCCCTTTTTACAAAAATTGCGCGGACGGAGGAGTATGTATCCTATATATAGAATTTGTATAAAGTGGTGGACCCAGAGGTTCCAAACGATCCATGAGAATGAGATTATGTTCACAGTAGAAAGGCCCACTGAGTTTCTCGCCCGATCTTCTCAGTGGGTCGCGTTTCCGATGCCGTGGTAGATTCTGCGAAGCACGGCTCTTGCTAGGGTTCGTGTTAGCAATGTCATCAGGTTTGAGCCCCGTGAGCTCACCTACTAATTCGGCGAATCTAGAATAACCTCTCGAGGTTACTAGAATAGGTAGAAAAAAGACTAGGAAGTTGCAAATATATCTTTACTATTTCACAAATGTATTATCTTATGCAGCAGTTTGTATTTAGATTAGAACGTGTTTATCATTAATTAACTATTATTACGTCAACGAGTGCTGATCAAAAGTGACTTTGAATTTAAGTACGCAAAATAGTTCGTGAATAAACTTTACAAGATGAATGGATGGACTTGAAGATGTTAAGGCTAAAACAGTTGGGGATCGATAATATTAATTGAAGACTAGTCTATCAGGTTATTGCTGGTAAATAACGTCTTAGGGTTTTGTACCTCTTGGTTTGTACCAAACGTTCATTAATCTTTTATTTGTTTTATTAAATTATTTTATAATAATAATCGATTTAATTACAGTGTCCTGATGGCGGTACACACACGCCACTGTATTTCAATCTTTATTTACCGCAGAACAATAATTTTTGAACATTGGAATAATCTTAATATTGCGTACCGATATTTATTTCCTTATACCGAATATATTTTTATAACTTCTATTTTATCTCGCTTTTATTATTTTTGTCGTTTCGAATACTTTAGCTTTTCTTTGTCGCGGATGATTAAAATAAATAGTATAATAATTTTAATTATTTACGACTCCCAAAAACCGAAGCAAGTTCTTTGACGAAACAAATTTAAGATTTGGTATCACTATAATTATTTCCCATCATTCGGTCTCTATGTCATTAAATTAAATCGGCGGCAGTACTATAACGGAAAGAATAGTTTGAAGAATAAGAAAGCATATTATAAACAATTACCGAGAATATTCAGATTCCTAGGACGCCTCATTTCCTGACAGGACATCAACCGATTAAATAATAAATGAATAATAAATTCTAAATAAAAGAACAAGCACACGGATATTTTATATTTACATACAGGATTAAGTTACGACGCACTGGTGTACATAATATGTATAATATTATTTATTATGTTGCATTTTGCACTAAACACACTTTGCGATCACAATTGCTTACAATGTATTTATATAATAATAGTTTATTCTTGTTATTTTTACTGTTTAGAACATCACTGAGCATATGTTATATTGCACGGCTGCATTGTTCCTACGTAGTTTAGAAGTTTCATCTGGTGCAAACGGGTCCAGTTGGAAGGGGCTGCAAACCAGCACGCAGAAGAAAATTAGTTTTTTGTAAAGCTGTACTGGTACTTTTTAGTGGTGGTAGGACGTTTGGTAAGTCCGCACGGGTAGGTACTACCACTCTGTCAATTTCTACCGTGAAGCAGTAATGCGTTTCGGTCTGAAGGGCGGGGCAGCCATTCTACTGTGAAAACTGAGACTTAGAACTCTTGTCTCAAGGTAGATGGCGGCATTTACGTTGTAGAATACATCTACATATCCCATATACAATGGGCTCCGGTAACCATTTAACACCAGATGTGCCGTGAGCTCGTCCACCCATAGAAGCAATAAAAATATATTTTACAATCGTTTCTGAACGTATTGTATGAATGTATTTTCTTTCTTTTATACATATGTATGTATATAGGGTATTGAAGAAAATAATCTAGGATGAGTGTACGTTATACACAATTTAATGTATTGTTTATAAAAAGCCTTCGATGGTTTTCACTATAGTTATCATATCAAAACGCCCAAGTTTTGTAAAAGGTTAACTATCCACTTTGAATAGGTCTTAAAATTATTTAGATGATTCTCTACCACTTCATTATTCAGGTCAGCTGTTTGGAAAGATCTGCTTAAATATACTAGTTAAAGCGTGACCAAATAAAGTTTTACGAAACTTTTCGAAGACAGGGCGAGAAGGTATGATCTTTTTACAGATTTATGCTCTGGGAATTCCGCCCGTGATCATGAAAAATGCATTTGAAACATTGAAAAATATAAATCGAAAAAAGGTGCGATATTAAAACGTGAAAGTTGTTTTAATATTTTCCAATCTATAGTCGGATGAGAGAAAATAGAAAAGATACACTTACCAAGCTTTTCACCCGAAAATCTTATACCTTTAAACGAGCAATTCTTGTATATTAATATATATATGTATATAATCTGAATCTCGGAAACGGCTCCAACGGTTTTCATAAAATTTAGTATACAGGGGATTTCGGGGGCGATAAATCGATCTAGCTACGATTTATTTTCAGAAAATGTTATTTTATTCATGTTTTCAATAATCAACTCTTCCCGACATCTATTGGCGAATAATAATACTATTTTTCTTAATTAAGGGCAACTAACCGATTTAAAGACACAACAAGATGGCGTTATCAAAAAAAAACCCGAGCAAAGCTCGGTCATCGTCTAGTAATAATTAAACTTGGATTTCATTACGAACAACTTACCACAATATCACAACAACTCAAGACAAAAAGTCTAATTCTAAATTGCTATCAAAAAACAGTCATACCATTCAAATAGCAACTCACCATTCCTTCCTCCAATACACAGGACGTTTATAAAATTAGTTGATCAGATTTCCTTAATTCAATGAAACGATTGTTACAAAGATCAATATACCGACGTACGGACGTTAAGAAAGCGCTTTCACCATCTCTAATGCTGGTCGACGCGTCATCTGTTATTGCATTTTTGCACGTACATTATACTCCACACAACATTCTTGCTAACGAACGTTTCTTTATTTATACAATTAGGTATGTTTATTAAGTACGTTATTCTTCTGATTTTTAATTCGCTGGTTTTTTACGTTTGTGAGTTAAGTTTACGTTGGCTAATAATGAGCATCATAAGCGTAATTTTCGAACAAACTGCGACCGCGAGCACTCTTGTACACGTGATCTCGTGATAATAAAGTCGTTTACCCCTCCTGGCTGAGCCTTTGCTCGCCCATCTGTGCTGGTGAAACACCTCCGGGCCACCAGTCATTCAAGCATAAAAAATTTAGAGTCGATTCATTTTGCTAAACAAATACTGTTTTTATTTTTATTGCTTAGATGGGTGGATGAGCTCTCAGCCCACTTGGTGTTGATTGGTTACTGGAGCCCATAGACATCTACAACGTAAATGCGCCACCCACCTTGAGATATAAGTTCTAAGGTATCAACTATAGTTACAACGGCTGCCCCACCCTTCAAACCGAAACGCATTACTGCTTCACGGCAGATATAGGCGGGGCGGTGGTCCCTACCCGCGCGGACTTACAAGTGGTCCTACCACCAGTAATTACGCAAATTATTATTTTGCGGGTTTGATTTTTATTACACGATGTTATTCCTTGACCGTGGATGTCAATCGTGAACATTTTTTGAGTACCTACGTATTTCATTAGATAAATTGGTACCCGCCTGAGATTCGAACACCGGTGCATCGCTCAACACGAATGCACCGGACGTCTTATCCTTTAGGCCGCGACGACCACAACTAAGCTGAATAGTGGTATTTAAGGGTTACGATCCGCGCTATCGTCAGTAATTACGCAAATTTACAAAATTTAAGAAGACAGGACCATATCTAATTACGCACTACGCGTTTTGTTGTATTTCTAGGTAGCAGTATGATCTCCACAACCGTACCTCGTGTTTTAATGGTAAAAAGAGAACGTTGATACCTTATTCGTCAGAGAACTCCCTAAGTAACGTGCAGTAGGGAATCCAAAGATAGACATCACGTAGTAGAAATCTCACTTTCATCACAACACCCGCTTTCCTATGCTTCATACCACTTGCGACACAGTGAATGAGGAAATCTTGTTTTTTCTCCTACCTACGCCGAAAGTACGGTTTTTCTCCCGCTGTACAGGGAAGAAAGTCTAACTTTTCCTCCCTGCGTACAAGTGCGCATGCGCGTTAGTGTCTACGTCTGCTCTCACGCACCTAAAATTCTCCGCCATTGTTGTGCTCGGGTAATTTGCAATATTGTGTTTAGTGTAAAAATGAAAAAAAACAAAAGGCAATAAAATTTAATAGTGAAGTATTAAACAAATATGAGTTCATTAGATAGTTCCTATTCAATTAGTAGTAGTTTATTTAAAAATTAAATAACAGTTAAATTGTTTTTTTATGAGTATGCGGGGGCTCCGCCCCCATAGCCCCTGCCATGGCTTCGACCCGGGACCCCGGCTCGGTACTCCACGAACTTTCGGCCTGGTAGGAGAAAAAATAGTATGTGCACCGCGGGAGAAAAGTAGGACATCTCATCCCGCGAGTTTGCGCGCATTTGTCGCGAAATGTCCTACTTTTCTCCCTTGGTGCACATACTATTTTTTCTTATAACTGCCAACGTGACACACATTTAAATTAGGTAGGTCATTGATAATTAATTAAGTTTATGCAAACATATATTATTTTCCCCAAGGCGACCGGTCCTCGTGGGGGATGAAGACCACAAACCTCGAACAACACAGAGAAAAAACTACAAAGAATCACAAATATACATCGCAGTTGACAAACAGATCTACAGAATCTAAGTAAAATCCAAATAAGAGACCAGATTAAGTTTCACATTAATTTAAGTTTTCTCAACATTTAATCATATAATTGTAATATGAATCGGAATAAAAGGCTATTCATTCATTATTAACTAAGTATGTATGTAAAGAAAAACCCTTGATCTTTTAAAACCTTCAAATCTTTTATTTATTTTATTTATTAACTTATTTATGTACACACAGAAAAGAAGACATAGTACAGAGTAATAGGAAAATTATGTACAAAGCCACTGCTTTAGTTTTAAAAAAAGATTTTTCCTAGACGTAATCACTCACATGTCTGTCATTCAGTGAAGAGAGTTTACATAATATAATGCTGTTTTGCATAATATAATAAGACTGTTTAAAATATTAATTTAAAAAGAGATTAAGGGCTCGGAATGTTGTTTTCTTATATACATTACAGAAAATGCAATTACGTCTTTTATTGTTGTTAATTCATTCTGGAGTATTCCATATCATTATATTATTATGTTTAGTTTAGTTATGTTATGTTTAGTTTTTAGTGTTTAGTATGTTTAGTTTAGTTATGTTTAGTTTTTCGTTAGATTTATTTTTTACGATTTACGAATTTACGTGTTAAATACTACTTTAATATACTTTTATTTATTGACTACAGCTGCGAAGATAGGAGTTCGCGTTTCTATTGCTATCAATTGAATTAAAAATAATTGAGTTCATAGATGAATCTGTGTAGAAATAACGGTTGTTCCACACTTCGAACCGGATCTCTGTCGGTTCTATAAGTTCTATTGAATTACGAGTGATTTATTTATTAATTTTGGAAACCAACAGTACAAAACAAACATATAATATATAAAAAAAAATGCTAAAACAAAAACCAAACAAGTTTCCTCCATCAAAACCACATATAAATAGAAAGCGACCAAAGAAAAAAAAAAGAGAAATTTATAAATTAAGTTTACAAAAAAACAAAAAGGAAAGCAACACAATACACACATATACTTTAAAACTTAATAATGCACATCAGACCTAGCTCACCTTGAAAATATTATAAAATAGCATTTCTATGTTCTACGAGTGATAAACAAAATAATCTATAATCTATATATATACGTGAAGCAAAAACTTTGTATTCCTTTTTACGAAAATTGCGCGGACGGAGGAGTATGAAATTTTGCACACTTATAGAGAATATAGAGAAGAAGTGCACAATGCTAATATTTTTTTCAAATAATGCATAACAGATACAATAAATCAATAAAGAAAACATTACACACACTACATACCATGTATTTGACGCACACACGCATGCATACTATTTATTGTCAAACTTTTGTTCTTGGCGTCTGTTGTCAAATTGAGAATAGATTAAAATTAAATATTGTTTGTCTTTGTTAATATTTTTTATAGTGGCGAAATTTGTAATTATAGAAATATAAAATACAATCATAATAGTGTACAAACTTACAATTCCAATTAATTATAGTCGAATTTCGACTACCGCGGGACCTCTAGTACTCATTAAACGTCATTAATCTATTGGAAATTTTAAGCTACTCATAGCTTATATAGAATTATAGTAAGACTTGGCCACATAATCAATTCACCGTGGAGCATCAATGCCTTTCGGCTTAAAGGGTGGGGCAGCCGTTGTACTGTAAAATCTAAAATCTTAGAACTTATATCTTAAGGTAGGTGGTGGCATTTCCGTTGTAGATGTCTATGGGCTCCGGTAAACACTAAACACCAGGTGGGCTGTGAACTCGTCCACGCATCTTAACAATAAAAAAAAATCAATATAAAACGAACCAGCGCTTATTTCACGAACAAATATTATTGTCTATGAATTAAAAAATGCAACAGCTGCCAAGCAAAAAACTCACTCGCTGTACGCTCTTCGTGAATACTTAAGCGGTATAGAGTGGAAAAATTCAATTGATTGTTTTAATTTGCATCGGAATTTGGGTAATGCATATATAGAGAGAGAACATAACTTAATAAAAATCAAAAACAACATTCGGTAAGTAAAAACAACCGATGAAAGTTCTTTAAAACACAAGAAATAATACTTTTTGGAACCCCGAGATAATCTTTGATTGAACAGTCCTTCGTGTAGTATTTATTACCACCAACCAGCCTTGGCTTCGCATGCTATGCAAGGTCAGGTAAAGCTAGCTTCACCCCTCGAAGTAGCTAATAATAGGTAGACAAAGAAAAATGCACACTAAAATAGAACGTTGTCTAAAAAAAGCTGCCTTTTAGAAGTATCTATTTGTCTTAAAAAATCTCATTAAAACGCTTATTAGTTTATATCTAAATTTTCTACTAGCTATATGATAAGCAAACACATAGTTATTCTGACAGTGTATGTTCTAACGCCTTTTGGTCGATTTATGATTTTCAATTTACGATTTGTTTTGTTTTTTTTTTACATATATATTGTGTTTTTTTAAATGTAGTTTGCCCCAATGTAATTTAGTGTACCCCAA
This sequence comes from Bombyx mandarina, assembly GCF_030267445.1. NCBI lineage: Eukaryota > Metazoa > Arthropoda > Insecta > Lepidoptera > Bombycidae > Bombyx > Bombyx mandarina. The sequence goes on along the minus strand of NC_143224.1, from coordinate 2,025,790 downwards.
CTAGTTGGGGTGTGATTATGTTGGTAATTTAATTTAATTTCAAACCTGGTCTAAATACCTGGTAAGGTTGAGAAAAGCCAAGAGACCGTACAGAATGAGGGTGCTTATGAAGAGACCTACACACAGCATTGGATGGACACAGGTGAGAACGAGAGAGAAGATTTTATAAATTGATAAATGAATATCCGCTCAAATTTAACTTCACGTAGTCAACCTCCGGTATTGAACTCGTGCGGTAGAGTGTCTTGTGAGCTTACACGGTAGGTACCACCACCCTGCCTATTCCTGCCGCGAAACAGCATCGCGTTCCGGTTTGGAATGTGTAGTAGCCGCTGTACTATAGAACTGACATATAGACCTCATATTTCAAAATAGATGGCGGCATTTACGTTGTAGTAATATAAGAGCTTCATTACTCATCAGGACCGGGACGTGGGCTCTTTTACTCGTCTAAACCAAAAAGTTATTGAAAGAAGAAAATATTAGTTTACTAAAATCACAAGACAACCTACAAAACTATAAAAGAGTATGTTTACTTCAAATGCAAGAATATAAAACAACAGAACACAACCGTGAACATTAAATTTCACGTTGGGCAACGTTTTTAACATCGAAATCGATGTAACAGTTTCAAAACGATCACAATAGGTGAACATGAAACATTTACGACACGTTTCTCACACACTAAGATGTGGTTAGTACCAACCAGTAATAATTATGTGTATTATTTTTCCTATACGACCCAGGCGACGCGCGACGCGGCAAGGCAAAGCCGCCACCGCCCGAAATATGTCTTGTTACATCCCTCGGATCCCCTCTCAGTGTTTTGAGGCCCCTCAAGCATTGGTCACCGTTCTTGCCCTTGTAGGCAGACGAGCATACGGCCCACCTGATGTTGAGTGGTTACCGTTGCCCATGGACTTCAGCAATGCCAGGGGCAGAGCCAAGCCGCTGCCTACCGCCTAATACTCTCCACAAGCCTCGTTTGAAGAAGGACATGTCATAGCGCTCGGGAAACACCAAAAGTTCTCGTCGAACTCGTCGATTACGACGAAGAACTCGACGAACTGAACTAACCCATAGACACAGCCCACTGAGTCTCTAGCCGGATCTTCTCAATGGGTCGCGTTTCCGATCCGGTGGTAGATTCTGCGAAGCACCGCTCTTGCTAGGGCCAGTCTTAGTAAATTCTCTCAGGTTGAGTCCGTAAGCTCACCTACCCGTCCGAATAGCTGAAATAGCCACCTAGACTACCAGCTACTAGGTAGAGAGAAAAAAATATTTTTTTTTTAAATATCTTTATAGGCAGACGAGCATACGGCACACCTATTGGTAAGCAAATACACGGTAGTCTGCGGATTAAGATATTTCATATTAAATGGTTCAATAAAATAATAAACGATTTTTATTGTCTTAGAATGCAGACCGGTATATAGTCCATCTGATAGCGAATGATTACTGAAGTTTCCGACACTGGTTGATACTGATACTAAAGGTCCGATACTGAAGTTTCCGGACATCAACAAGGCCGGGGCACAGTTGAGCTACAGTATACCGATAATATATACCGATATCCGGGAGTGGACCGGTATTGCCTCCGTCGAACAGCTGTTCCGGCTGGCTGCAGATAGAAACGAATATAGAAAGCTAACGGCCAACCTTCAGGATTGAAGAGGCACTGGAAGAAGAAGAAGAAGATACCGATAACGATTCTTTCTTTCGATTACTGGTGGTAGGACCTCTTGTGAGTCCGCGCGGGTAGGTACCACCACCCTGGCTATTTCTGCGGTGAAGCAGTAATGCGTTTCGGTTTGAAGGGTGGGGCAGCCGTTGTAGCTATACTGAGACCTTAGAACTTATATCTCAAGGTGGGTGGCGCATTTACGTTGTAGATGTCTCTGGGCTCCAGTGACCACTTAACACCAGGTGGGCTGTGAGCCCGTCCACCCATCTAAGCAATAAAAAAAAAGATCTCGTTTGAATGAGAAAAACTATCCCAGACGTTGATCAAAACAAACCAATTTAAGATTATTATGGCTAGTTCTAAGCGCGTAAGTGCTCGGACGCCAGCCTTGGAAATGTTTGCTGGTTGCCATGACAACCGGACGGCATGTACCTCCGTGTCGCCTTATATTGATCGTGTCTATATGAACCATAATAGTACCGAGGCTACGTTCTAACAAAACAAAAAAAATGCGAAGTCCTTTCGCAATGCCTTGCTGTAGTCATTATTGTAAATAGTACGGTAGCCGGTAGTAACGGTATCAGTAAGTGGTACGTGCTTTGAAAATAATTCCAATTTACGCTACAGTCCGAAACATAATTAATTTCTTAGATACTAATAACATGAATGTCCATACCACAAAGAAATTTTGAAAGCTTTTTTCATCTGTCATCATTCTCGTGCCCTTCTCCCAGTCACCTTTTTTTTTTTTTTATTGCTTAGATGTGTGGACGAGCTCACAGCCCACCTGGTGATAAGTGGTTACTGGAGCCCATAGGGTCGGCGCAACATGTTTTCTCCTTCCATACTCCTCTATCATATACCATTTCTTCGCTCACTCCCTTCTTACCCATATCGTCTTTCACGCAATCCATCAAGTTTTTTTTAGGTTTACCTCTTCCTTTAAGGCCTTTCAAAGCTTTTTTCATCTGTGACTCAATAAATATGCAGAATCCCGATATATTTTCATGTTACTAAGTTGTTATTCGATATTTATAATAGTAATTGTTCCAGATACAATTTTTATGAAGTTAGTCAAACGAATAATTGAGGTAAGTGATAAATTCAAAGTTGTCAAATTTTGCATAATTACTGCAATTTAAACTCATATCTCTTGTCTCAAAATAGGCCGTGGCAGCCTCACTGTTATGTCGGAGGGCTTATGTTTTTTTTTATGATTGAAAGATTACTGGTGGCCCGGAGGCCTTTGCAGTTTCACCAGGACAGGTCGGAGGGCTTACGTATTATGGGCCGGTATGTACTTAACATCAAATAAGGCAAAACTACTTATTTCTACATCTAGGACTTTCACTTAGACAGATCACTGTTGTTTCATATTACATATTTAGCGTAAAGGCCGAGCGAACATTCAATTGTTAATAACATATTATTATTAATTTTTGTTAAATCACCCAGAAACTTTTTTTTCCTATATACATATATATATTTTTCCTATTCAAAAATGAACCCTCGTTTTGATTTTAACAATTACTTAAACTTGTTAAACCACAATCAGTGTACAATGGTTATGAAAATTAACTCGTGTATCCGGAGGGACCGCGTCTGAAGGGGTCTGGGGTTGTTGCCATGGCAACGCGACCAAATTCCGAAATTACAGCCCATTCTACCAACGGAATCAGAAGTCTGTTCGGAGCGAGCGAGCGAAAGCATTTCAAATAAAGCCTTCGCTCATGCAACGAATGTAAATATAGCTTTTAATAGGTACACAGTAAATACATAGTTAAACTTCTAGATGTGAACACTCGTCAACTAGGTATTTTTGGAACGAAGTTCCTTATGGGACGATGCGGAGGGGTACCGTAACCGGAAAAAAACGTCCGTAACGTAAGACTTTTATTAGTAATGCACACAGTGTACGACTTAACTTGGTAATAACGTACAAAAAATAACATTTTTTATTTTATTTTTATTAATAAAAAAATCATAATAAAAAATGTGTACATACCCGAATAATTATTTTCTTTATACCTCGAACAGAACTTAAAATTAATATTTTTATAATAAGGAACTTTGTTCCTATCCGGTGTCCCACGACACCAAACATTTTTTTATTGCATAGGTGCGTGGACCAGCTCACGGCCCTCATCGTCATTTAAGTCATTACCGGAGCCCGTAGACATCTACAACGTAAATGCTACCACCTACCTTAAGATATGAGTTCTAAGGTCAGTAAGGTACTTGCCAAGTTTCGAACTAGCGACATCTCGCATAAGCACTGATGACCTAGCATCGTAATTAACCCTAGCTTGTTTCGATACATTCAGTGGAGGGTCTTTAGAGCAATTCGATTCGCTTCTTGGCTATGCGTTTTTCATAGCTGATAATAATATAATTTCTCAGTGTTTAAGCTGCAAAACTGCATTAATATTAAAATCTTATTATTTATTTATATTTAAATACTACTTCGCGTATGAATAGATCAAGGCTACGATTATAAACAGGTGTTCTTAATTCAAATGCACAGGGAATACTGACGCTGTACGAATGAGGTCATTGAAAAACAATAGATGCATAAAGCAATTCTATTATTTTATTGCTTACATAGGTGGACGAGCTCTCAGCTTACGTTGTTACCGGAGCCCATAGACATCTACAACGTAAATGCCGATACCTACCTTGAGATATAAGTTCTAAGGTCTCAGTATAGTTACAACGGCTGCCCCAACCTTTCAACGCATTACTGCTTCACGGCAGAAATAGGCGGGGTGGTGGTAACTACCCGTGCGGACTCACAAGAGGTCCTACCACCAGTAAGTAGTCAATTAATCAAACTATAATTTTGCAGGTTTCATTTTTATTACACGATGCTATTCCTTCACCGTGAAAGTCAATCGTTAACATTTGTTAAGGTATGGGTGCACCGGTGTTCGAGTCTCACAGGCGGATACAAATTTTTCTAATGAAATACGTACTTAACAAGTGTTCACGATTGACTTCCACGGTGAAGGAATAACATCGTGTAATAAAAATCAAACCCGCTAAATTATAATTTGCGTATTACCTACTGGTGGTAGGACCTCGTGTAAGCCCGCGCGAGTAGATATCACCGCCCTGCCTATTTCTGCCATGAAGCAGTAATGCGTTAGTAACCACTTAACACCAGGTGGGCTGTGAGCTCGTCCACCCATCCAAGCAATAAAAAAAAATGCAAATAAAGCTTCCTGGACCGATTTAAATAAATAAATTTACGTTCAAATGTTTTAGCCTAGACCTAATTAATACCTGATATGAAAACCAAATACGTACTTAAACAGTTATATAAATGCTTTTCGGCGACACAAAGACACTTGTCATGGTGTAAGATGTAGAAATGTTACGTTAGAAACACCCTTATTTAATAATTTTGTTATAGTTTTACAATAACTATACTCAACAAATTAATTCATTGAATAATAATTGAACTCATATTTTTTACGTATCATGCATTACTTTTATGGCTCCTGAAGTCAAAATGGAAATCAGTGCTTACCTCAATGTGACATTGATTTACTAATTTAGACATGAAATATATAATTTTATTAGTTTATATTTCGGTAACGCGTAATATAATTAACTATAAGGCAGTACTTAAGGGCCACTTTACATTAAATAAACATTAGCAAAAAATTATTCTCTTTTGGGAAAAAAGTTACCCTGTTCTTTACAATTTTGCAATTTCTTACACAAGATGGATATTTCGGCTGTGGCGGGTAGCCATCATACAACGCAAGATAATTGACAGATGCCTGAATCTCGCTTACGACATTTTCAAGATAAGCTTGCATATATACAAGTTCCGAAGAACAACATTCGGACCGTCGGTCTAGCGAGCAATATCATCCGCTCGGTGGAAGATCTTCCCTTTGTCGTATATGAGTCGTCTATTATCAAAGGTGGCAATCTGTGCATTTGGACAAAAAAATGTTATTGACATGTCAATGCAGATTGATTTGAATATAATCGTCTCCTTCAAAGAATACGGTTCAAAACCTGCATTAAATAAAGGTTAATAGTTAACCTGTTATTTATCTAAGATGTCGTTCCGAAGAGTTTTGTGACTGCCAATGGAATACAAAGTCAATAATTCGTTTTTCTGATTTACCAATCATTGTCCAAAAGTCAGATTGCCGGCTTTGATAATAGTCGACTCATATAAGCCCCAAATCGGCTATGTGCAAATCGATCCGTGTCACCCTAACTTAGTGACACCCGGAATCTCGTGTTAATTGAAGAAATCTCATCGGACGCGAGGTAGTTGGCAATTGATACGATGATGATGACGATGAAGTGGTTGAATTCTTAAAAGTTTCAACACAAAATGCGGCGAAAATAACAAATCCACTAAGACCTATATACATATGTATGTATGTATATACACAAAAATAATTTATAAACACTTAGCATATTATGGAAAATAGACGATAGTGTTAGCAAACATTTAAATAACGACGACGAATAACACTATAGTTATCCGGGACTACAAAAACTGTAAAACATTCAAAAATTATATCTCGCATATTTATTTATTACTGGTTATAAACTTATTTATTACTGGTGGTAGGACCTTTTGTGAGTCCGCACGGGTAGGTACCACTGACCTGGCTATTTCTGCCGTGAAGCAGTAATGCGTTTCGGTTTGAAGGGTGGGGCAGCCGTTGTAACTACACTGAGACCTTAGAACTTATATCTCAAGGTGGGTGGCGCATTTGCGTTATAGATGTCCATGGGCTCCAGTAACCACTTAACACCAGGTGGGCTGTGAGCTCGTCCACCTATCTAAGCAATAAAAAAAAACCTTAGAACTTATATCTCAAGGTGGGTGGCGCATTTACGTTGTAGATATGCATGGGCTCCAGTAACCACTTAACACCAGGTGAGCTGTGAGCTCGTCCACCCATCAGAGCAATAAAAAAAGTTACAAGCGAGCAAAGATGCATGATCCGCTGAAGACTTTACCTTCGTTCTCTGAAAAGATATCGACTTTACCTATATAACTCAATTTAGATATTTTAAACGTGCCCTGCAAGCGTATCTAAACACTCAAACATTATCATTTATCTTATCTTATCTCAGTCGTGAAGTTCGAAAAACAATACCAAATGCGTTGTGAATTGTCATGAAAGAAATAGAGTTCGGTTTTGATAATTGTTATGATATTAGTATTACTAGTGGTCCCGCAGTAGTCGAAATTCGACTATAATTAATTGACATTATAAGTTTGAACATTATTATGGTTCGATTGTCAAAGACTACATTCTATATATTATAGTCACAGATTTCGCCAAGACTACACTATAGACAAATAATATCAAAGACAAACAATATTAATCTATTCTCAATTTGACCAGACTTTAAACAAAAACAAAAGATTGACAATAAACGATAGCGTGCGTATGTGTGTCAAATACATGCTAGTGTGTGTCATGTTTCTTTTATTGAGTCAAAGTATTTTTTTTAAAAGAATTAAAAAAATAATTGCTCTATTCACTCCTTTTCTATATTCTCTATAAGGGTGGGTTATTTCATACTCCTCCGTCCGCGCAATTTTCGTAAAAAGGGTTTTTTTTTTTTTTTCCACAGGAGAAAATCGCCGGATCCCCACCCGCACGGCAGATGGGGTATGTGGGAGTCGAACCTCACTAAAAACTCCTGCCGCTCACAGCCGGCGCTCTACCCCGGACCGGGTGGGAACCCAGTCGGAGCTATTGAGACGGCGGGACAGGGTTTACGCAGTGCACATTACATCCATCCCGCCGTCCCCCAGACGCCGGACCGGCGGCCGCCAGCAACACAACCGCCGGTTCCCTCGGTCGACGGGCCAAGAGCCCGATTGATAGCACCGCGCTACACCTTCCCCCGGAGCGGTCGGGGGAACGCGACCTACCACGCCGCCCCACGCCTTGGTTCCTCCCCGCACAACGCGGGTGGAGCCCGAAGCCCTTAGGGGGCCGGGTTACGGACGGGACCCCGGTCCCGACCCCCTGCTCGGCGGCGGCGGGTTTCTGCGTAGTGAGGAGAGCTTTGCCTCACTCGCCCCGCCGCCTCCTTCTGCGAGATGGTGCACTCGCAGAAGTCGAGCATAGCCTTCCAAGACTCGTCGCCGCCAAGCATCGACGCCACGACGCCAGGCAGCGACAAGTCTGGTCCTATCTTTGCGACAAGGACACGGCGCTGCACCTCCCAAGCGGGGCAGACAGCGAGCGTATGCTCCGCCGTGTCCAGGTCGTGTCCACAATGGTGGCACCTCGTCGTCGGCTCAGCTCCTATCCGGTGCAGGTACTTTCCGAAGCATCCGTGCCCAGTGAAGCAAAAACTTTGTACCCCCTCGTAAAAAGGGGTACAAAGTTTTTGCTTCACGTATTAATATATAGATAGTTTGGAGAGCAACTTCATCAACCAACTTTAGCGTAATTCGTGCCTTATTTATTGCCCAAGTAAAATTAAACTCGACGCTGTGTTATCAGTGTTTTTAAATTACAAGACGCGCTCCGTAGTTTCATATATGCTAATTTTGTTATTCAGAAAAAAGAAATATTTTTTGGACGTACATTTTTTGTACGTTGTTAAAAAGTTAAGTCGTACACTGTGTGCATTACTAATTTGTACGTTATTACAAAGCTAAGTCGTACACTGTGTGCATTACTAATAAAAATCTTACGTTACGGACGTTTTTTCCCGGTTAGGGTATCCCTCCGCATCGTCCTATAAGGAACTTCGTTCCAAAAAAATAATTAATGTTAGGGGTGGACAACCATTATCACTTAGGGGTATTACAAATAGATAGTAGCCGATTCTCAGACCTACTGAACATGCATTTAAAATTTCATAAAAATCGGTCGAACCGTTTCAGAGGAGTATAAGTAACATTGTGACACGAAAATTTTGATCTATTAGATTTTTTTTTTATTGCGTAGATGGGTGAACGCGCTCACAGTCCACCTGGTGTTAAGTGGTTACTGGAGCCCATAGACATCTACAACATAAATGCACCACCCACCTTGAGATAATGGATTGGGGAAAAATTTCTTCGCATTTTTTAAGAAAATTCACAGCATTTTTTTATATAGTTTATTTACATTTAACTAAAGTATGTAGGTACCATTTTGTTCGATAGCTTTTTGCCATCTTGTAGGTAGGGAGATGATCCCATTGCTATAAAATTTTGGGGCTCCTGGTCAAAAGACCGCGACAATTGGTTTTGGCAGTCCAGTTAACCCGGGCTTCGCCACAGTCTGTGAAGCCTGACCACGACCTTTTTCGCACGTGATCCATTTTTCATCATCAGTTAGTTATTTGCTTCTTCAAAAATAGTTCGGTTTCATTACGTCCTAATAAAGAATCAAATGAGTTCACGGTTCATTACACGATGTTATTCCTTCAATCGTGAACATTTGTTGAGTACGTATTTCATTACAAAAATTGGTACCCGCCTGCGAGATTCGAGCACCGGTGCATCGCTCAACACGATTGCGCCGGACGTCTTATCCTTTAGGCCACGACGACTTCAAAACCAACTTTCTAACTAAACAAGATGATGTTCGCTATGCTTTAGATTTGAATCTTTTCAAATAAAGAATATAATTAATTAAATCTTCTTTTAAAGTTTTGGAGCGTCACAGGTGTTAGATAAACTATTATAGATAAATCTTATCGCGAGGATGAAACTCCGAGACTCGACTGGAAACTATAAAATATACGAAGCATCGGAATTCATTAATGGAAATAAGAAACACGAGAGAGCCAAATGCGTCAACCGAAATTTATTTTTATATTTAACTTTGGAAATAAATATTGGTTTTCTGTAAATAGCAACATTATTTTTAGCACAATTTTTATTTATTACACTAATAAATACATAACAGTGGTCCAAACGTGACATGTACAAATTTTCGATGTTATAATAGAACTAGAATCAATTACTATAGAAGTATAATGAGCGCTTGGTAATAATAACATTTAAATATATTCTTTTTTTTTTTTGATTCCGAATTTCGACCGGTCATGATTTTTCGTAACCTAATTGCCGCAAACATGTATAGAGATATCTGTACAAATAATGAAACAGTTGAATTCGGTGTAGTATCTGTACATTGAAAATATAATAGGGAAAAATTAACAAAGAGGACTAGGATATTCATTCACTATTATATAATATATTTAGAATTTGAAGTTGTCGTGGCCTAAGAAGTCCGGTGCATTCGTGTTGAGCAATGCACCGGTGTTCGAATCCCAGGCGGGTAACATTTTTTCTAATGAATTACGTACTCAACAAATGTTCACGATTGACTTCCACGGTCAAGGAATAACATCGTGTAATAAAAATGAAACCCGCAAAATTATAATTTGCATAATTACTGGTGGTAGGACCTCTTGTGAGTCCGCACGGGTAGGACCCTCACCCCGCCTATTTCTGCCGTGAAGCAGTAATGCGTTTCAGTTTGAAGGGTGAAGCAGCCGTTGTAACTAAACTGAGATCTTAGAACTTATATATCAAGGTGGGTGGCGCATTTACGTTGTAGATGTCCATGGACTCCAGTGACCACTTAACACCAGATGGGCCGTGAGATCGTCCACCCATCTAAGCAATAAAAAAAGTACGTATACTTTTTTAGGGAGAGACATTTATTCAGTCATCGCTTTGCAATTGTGTCTGTATTGAAACACATGAATTCGAATATTGAACAAAACTAAAAGTAAGTAAGTCCGTTGTCTAGGTATAGTATTGCATTTCCGAATCTTTTATGCAGCGTACCACCCGTCTCTAGAATGAACTCTATCCATTGTTTCTTTGCACGAGGTTGAGCGATGCGAATTTCGATATAAACAAAACCATCAAATAAACCTCAGGTTTATCATTCTTAATGAAACAATTGAATTTTAATTCTTAGTCTGATGAAAAACATTACCGTTTCAACGACAATTACCAATACTGTTTGTTCATTTCGAACAATGGTCAAGTTTCACGTAAGCATTAAGAGTTTGATACGCCAAACATACAACTTTATGTAATTAAAACCATTTAGTTTATGTTCCTTACATAACCGCGTTTACTTCTTTACTTTCACAGCCGATACTATTATACGAATAGCTTTGGCTATTGTCATTAAAACTGCCGATCAACAAAAGCAAAATTTTGTGGAGGTATCCGAGATGTTGTCGTCAAAATATGTCTTACTATACTATAATAAGAGATATAAACGATTACTCATCATTTACACCCCTATGCTTTTTAAAACGAAGTTTGGAAAGTCCTTGGCAGTAGGTTTCTACCTACTAAATTACTACTACTAAATTGGCCTTGGCGTGATTCTATGAGCGACAGTGACTTCAACATCAAATGCGTCGCAAGCTCATCTGCCTTACGCAAGCAATGCATAATAATTTAATAATATTTTAGGGTCTATTTACAAATGACTTTTTAATCAAACATGACATAATTAGAGTTTCGGATGAAATTTTTTTTATTGCTTAGATGGTTGGACGAGCTCACATCCCACCTGGTGGTAAGTTGTTACTGGAGCCCATAGGACATCTACGACGTAAATGCGCCACCCACCTTGAGATATAAGTTCTAAGGTCTTAGTATGGTTACAACGGCTGCCCCGCCCTTCAAACCGAAACGCATTACTGCTTCACGGCAGAAATAGGCGGGGTGGTGGTACCTACCCGTGTGGAATCACAAGAGGTCCTACCACCAGTAATTACGCAAATTATAATTTTGCGGGTTTCATTATTATTACACGATGTTATTCCTTCACCGTGGAAGTCAATCGTGAACATTTGTTAGGTACGTATTTCATTAGAAAAATTGGTACCCGCCTGCGGGATTCTAACACCGTTGCATTGCTAGATACGAATGCACCGGACGTCTTATCCTTTAGGCCACGAGACGACTTCGAAAATTATGAAAAATCATCGTTCCGGTGAATGCAACAAAGCACATGCTGAGTAATGTAATGATTACCTAAGATATTAGATGGCACGATGCGTCATTAGGTCTTCGTTACAGACCATTTAATTTTATTATTACCTGTGATTTAATTAAAAACACTTTTACGGTTTTTATACTTGGGTTATTTATTGTTATTGTATTATTACCGAGAAAAACAATAATCATTATACTGAACGATGAAGGTAGTTTTAAATGTGTATAGGACTTGCCTCTTCTTCTTATTCGTACACTCTTGACAGAGTGGTCGTGGTCATGCATCAGTCGGATACGACCTGCTCATGACTCTCGTGGGAAATTAGTGCAGTGGTTTCCCGTTGCCTTCTGCAGGACTTGCCTAAGCCGATGAAAATACTTATAATATTGCCCGAGCAGACAGATGAGCATACGGCCCACCTGATGGTAAGTGGTTACCGTCGCTCACGGATGTCAACAATGCCAGGAGCAGACACAAGCCGCTGCCTACCGCTTAATACTCTCATACATGAATAATTGATAGTGGTAAGTTCAGTAAAGTGAATATTATCAACTTTGCAATAAAATTGCCGGTTCGTCACGAGAGGCTAGACTCCTTTTGTAGCCGATGCCAGAATTTACATCATCGTCATCATCAGCCCAATGTCGTCCACTGCTGGGCATATGCCTCTCCATACCCCAGAGCCCGGTCTTTGGCTCTCCTCATTCCACCTCTTGCCGGTCACCGTTCGGAGGTCATCGCACTACCTAGCCAGTATCTATTTCTATTAATATTATAAAGCTGAAGAGTTAGTTAGTCTGAACGCGCTAATTTCAGGAACTACCTACTGGTCCGATTAAAAAAAAAAAATTCGTGTTAGATAGCCCATTTATTGAGGAAGGCTATAGGCTATATAACATCATAAGACTCATACAAGTGGAGCACCAATAAAGAATGTTTCAAAATATTTTCACTTTCTACGTAAACGAAGTGGGGGGTAAAATTTAGCGTTATCTATGCCAAAGTAACTATTCCACGCGGACGGAACCGCGGACAAAAGCTAGTTTAATATATTGCTATCCTTCAATGTCACATTGTATGCTGTGATTACATTTCATATCAAAGCAAATGTTACCGCGTGCTCAGTTTATTAATTCGGCTTGATTGTAATTCCCAATGTTTCTAGTACATTCATTTATTTTATTTTATTTTTATTGCCCTTGTAGGTAGACGAGCATACGGCCCACCTGATGGTGTTCATAATACTTTAATTCAGTACATAATACTTTTAATTTTCTTTGTTGTAAACTCTTAATTGAGTCCTTTTTCTCGTTTCCTGTATCCCATTACCGACGGTCGTGCTTGAATCATTTTCGCATTGTTGATGAGCTTCCGATCCCCATCAAATAGACATAAATCTAATCATCGTTTCGTTCAGAATTACAAAAATCTTTTAAAGGGGCACAATTCTGTCATTTTCTGTTATTTTAGCGAAACTTTAACCGTTTCCGCAGCGCCCGCAGCGGAAGCTCTCAAAAAAAAAACAACCCGATTTTGCAACATTATTTATTGGTGCTCTGTTTGTATTGGTCTCAGCGTGCTGCTATATGCTGCATATGGACTGCAGGTCCAAAGGTCCTCCAGTCCATTTTCTTTTGTTTTAATGCCAACATTCACACGCCGTTGACACAACTCGAATACAATCAAATCGATCTTACAGCTATCGGTTATTTATATATCTCATGTATTTATTTATAAATCTTCTTGTTCCGGGCAACACGTAGGTACATACGTCCTACCTCACCAGGTAGGTACGTACTTACGTCAATAATATTAAGTCGGCGCGGATATAATCTCGACAGCTTATCGAATACCGGTATCACGTCAGTCAGAATAGTGTCAGAGGTCGCTCCATACACTTCAGTGTCCCGATATGGATGAGTCTCATAATAACAGCTAAGATGGGCACATCATTTAAAAATGTCATCTGCTTCATCCTGTAATAGCTAACTTAGTTCTAATTTTAAACTAAAAGTGTACATACAGTCGGTATTTTTTTTTTTCGAATATATTTTATGCTATATTTTTATGCTATACCTTTTTTCTCTTTTCTCCAACTTATCCCACTAGGTGGCACAGCTAATTTTTCTCTTCCTTTCTCTTCTATCAGTCGTCATCTCAACACTCACTCTTCTCACTCTCATATCGTCATTCACACATACCATCCACGTCTTCTTCGGTCGACCTCTTCCCCCTCTATTACGGATTATATTACGTGGATACTCTACTACGTGGATTTAACGGTTCTAAATACAATTTTAAAAATACATCTTTTGAGTACACAGGTAAATTTCGAAAATATCAATTGTAATTATTCCGTATCTACTATAATTGAGGCCTATAAAATCAAAGGCAGCTAAACGCCTTAATGTCGTAAAATAGATTAACAATGGCGCTATCTTGTTTAGTTAGTTGGATACGATTTAGTGTTTTCATGTTATAACAAATGCAGCTAAATTTCTAACGAATTCAGTTCAAAAATGTTATTTTTACTCTGTACTAAGTACTAATAAACGAAGCTTTATCATTTAAAATTCAGATTCTTCGTAATATTCTCATTCTTTATAAATCTGCTTTAAAATAAAGAATATCGTAGCTATCCGAACAAAGTTATTTCAGCGTGTTGCTAACGCTGGCCCTAGCAAGAGCAGTACTTCGCTGGATCGGGAGGATCCGTAGTGACATGTTTAGGGCCGATTTTTGTAGTTTACCTGAATATTTGACAGACTTGGATTTAGCTGCCTTTGATTTTATAAGCCTCAATTGTGCATTGCAATTGTAATTTTTATTTTATTAATTTAATATATCTCATTTGGTTGTCCCTTTTCGTAACAATTTTTTTTTAATTCTTGTTTTTTCTTGGTATACATTGTTGTGTACTGTGTTTGTTAAAATTTAGTTTTCTTAACAAAGTGTAGCATGTTCCAATTTTTTTAAAAAAAGAGAAAAAAAATTACTGGGCTCAAATACGTAATGATTGGTCGGTCTGATGCTGGTGTGCATGCACGTCACTCCGCAGGTGTTGGCGGTAGATCAGCGCCGCAGTACCCATTGTCTCGATACTATTAGGCATTGCTGAGCCGTAACCCTTTCCAAAACTCATTATTTTTCTTATTTTTGTTTTTATTTTTTGTACCTAATTTATGTATGGAATCAATGTTTATTATTAATACTATGAAATATAAAGAGATTCAGAATTCATGTATCGAGATTTGTGGTGGTATTTACATTGCTGATGTCCATGGACTCCTGTAACCACTTAACACCACGTGGGCCGCCAACTCATCCGCCCATGTGAGCAATAAAAAAATACCGTTCATTTTCCAAAGGATTTGTAATATGCTTGCTATTTATTGATTATTCGTATAAACATAACCGTAGGTATCTTTCATAAATGAGCTAAATTAATTACTGATAACCGTGGTCCAACGGTCGTCTCCGGCGTATTTTTATTGAGGTCCACGCATGATGCATATCACTTACATTTAATGAAAGTTCGACCTCACGTCTCAAGCGGTAGGCAGCGACCTGGCTCTGACCCTGGCATTGCTGCAGTCTATGGGCGACGGTAACCACTCACCATCAAGTGGGTCGTATGATCGTCTGCCTACAAGGCCAATAAATAAATAAAAGGTTGGACTACACTAAGTGGAACCATGCTTAGCCACGTTTATCCATTGGGCGTAGTTAAAAATATCTTGTTTTGGAAACTGACTTTAAAAAGTGTAGGTTTATCATTTTCCTCTATCACCAAACGAGATATAAGAGGCCGCTATGATCTCATACATACATAGATCATTGAAAATTCATATTGTTCCTTTTAACATTTCGAATCGATTACAATCAAAGACAAAATAAAACATAATAATTAATAAGCAAACCACATTATTTGTTTAGAAGCTAATAAATACTTCTTTCTCTTCAAAATATATTATCTGTGGATTCAGAACACGCATTGCAAAACGATTTAAATATTCACAAAGACTTAGTTTAACGCGGGTACATTGTATTGTAATGAACAATATTTAAATCAAATATAAAGGATATTATACTAAGGGCAATCACAGTTTTACCGCTAGCAAAACTTGAACTACAACATTCATAAAGAAACTAAATGAGTATGAGTATCTATGTAAAGTCAGTGCAAGATAAATAATTAATCTGCTCTGTGCTGGGTGAATACTTCAACGTGCACAATAAATGTAAAGGTCATTAAACCGATGCTCGCAGACAACGCCGTCGACAGAATGCATTCGATTTTCAAAATTGAGCGATACAGACTCGTTATATAGCTGAAATTATTCTAAAGGACAAACGAATACTATAGTGATTGCGTTTGCGCAGTCATCGGGGTTCGTCACCTTGACACTTCGAGGCCCCACAGGGTACTATACCCGTCTCGTTCGTATCGTCTCGTAGCCGCTACGAGAGACAAGGACGGCCGCATGGCGTAGACGCTTTCAGAACGCTACGCGCAACGTCCGCCATTTTGTCGTTCCTTTATTAAAATATTGATACGCGACTTGTTTGATGTTTAAATACATAATATTTTTATTAGTTAATTTCAAAGTTTTATTGCTCTTCTTGAATGATAATTATTTTCGAATAGTCGATTACGTTTTGTATGTTTTATGAATATTGCTGTGTGTTTCACAATCTGATTTTGCTTTCACGTGTCGCTATGTTCTATTTATATAAGACGCTTTTGTAACACGTTTTAGACAAACTTCTGTGTCATTCGTTTCATATTAATTTATACGTTAGGTAGGTAACGATTAGGTATTATTTTGAAATGCCGTTATTTTGAGATTCAGTACATTTTGGAAATGAGTTCGAAACAACAAATAACATATTTTATGTCTCACGATATAATATAATACCTTTGACCACCTGCGTTCTTAGGCTCACACGTAATCAGGAGATATGCAGTATTTACACATATAAACAAACACATTAAATTTCAATTACGAGTTAATATTGTTGAATCACTGAATATGTAATTTATCAATATAATTTACTGAGGCATAGATAAGATAAGAAACAACGTAGACAGGAAACCACACGAAAATCAAATTTAAAACAAATTTTTTTATTCATTAACCAGAAGATGAGGTTAAATCTCAATAAAAACAATGGTTTTTTTTTATTTGTCATCCAAGAACTACGAAAATTCATTAAAAAATTCTAAATAATTATGATTTTGCGACTGCTACCGCCATCTAGCGGCCAACTTGGGAGTTACTAAGTCTTGTTTGATTAAATTACAGTTTATTATTGAGTAGTCAATTTAATACAACAGTTTATCATTTTTATGTGATATTTATCCTCTTTTAGTTAAATTATAGATAATTTATAATATTGTATTTATAATTTTACTTTATGTCAATATATGTTCGCAAAGAGAGTCGGTCGACACGTTAGGGGATAAATTTCCGAAAAATGTCATATGCATTTACAGAAACGCAAAGGAGAGATAAACGTTCTCAAGGATGATTAATACAAAGAACTAGTAAGCGAGGTCTTCTGAATAGTATACTTTTGCCTGTAGTGTTTAGAAATGCAACATTAAAAACCTTCGCCAGTTGATAGACTCGTGTCGCCCCCTCCTCCTCTTTGCGTCGATAATCCTCAGTGCTGAGGGTCGTGGCCTCCTCCAATAACTTTCTCCTGCATTATCTTGCGCCATTCCTGCCTGTCCTCGACTGTGTGGATAGCAACGTAGACTGAGGTATTGAGAGTGGAGCGTATTTGGTCCGCCCAGCGCATTGGATTTCTACTAAGTGCGGTAATTAGTTGTAAGCACGTTCAGGTTCGTATTTACTACCATAATTTTTTTTTGGGCCGGGGGCCGAATCTTTTTGGAATCCACGCGCTTAAGGGACGCGTAAGTCGACGGTCGCAGATGTCGGGATGGGATCGCGAGCGCAAGGATGGTATAGGGGGACCTATCCAGTAAATGACTCTCAGGTACTTCCGTCCAAGCGTCTTATCTGCCTTGAGGTCAGAACCCGGATGGGGTAAAGGGGTTACCGCGGTCAAAAGTGCAAGTAGCTCTAAAGACGTCTTTAGCCGACGTAGCGCCCGTGTGTAAAGCACACCCTGCACAATAGGTAAAGCCAACTCTGCGCAGCTCACCCCAACAACGAGCTCACCCCAATGACGCCCGACCGACGGAGCCTTCGAAGCGAATCGAATGGTCTGATACGTCAGGTTCGGCAGCCCAGGCCATGCCACTGGTGTCCCGGGATACCCCGCTAAGTATAAACCAGCCTGCTGCGTAGGGACGCGATACATCGCCAGCCGGTCGCTTTTATACAATTCTCGAGCGACGGGCTACAGTGCTGGTAGCATACCGACCCCTCCTGCCCCCCAGGTCGCCCCATGAATTTATGGCACCCTTTTTATCCCTACCAAATCGCTGGTAACCTAAGGGGCTATCCCAACTACGTTCGAGCGGACAGGCGAGCTCACAGATTGAGAGAAATTGCTAACGCTAGCCCTAACAACAACAGTGCTTCGCTGATTCTACCACTAGATTAGAATCACGACCCATTGAGAAGGTCTAGCGAGAAACTCAGCGAGTAAAACTCGAAGCTATAGACCCAGGTTAGCTTGACCTTTCTATTCTATTCGACGAGTTCAACGAGAATAGAATAGCCGGTGCTTGGAAAGCCTAAAAGCGCCGAAAGTAGATCAGAAGGACCCGACAAGACATAGCGACGGCAGCATTGCGGCGCCACATAGCCTGGGTCAGATTTATACTTAGAGGCAGCCACTAGAACTATCGAGAAGCCTCCGTACTTCTAGATCAAAAGAACAGAGAGTCATAATTACGAAACATTGGACGACTGCATTCACTTTGCGACGTCTTTAGACTGCGGTGGATTATACCTACAACAAAAAACATGAGGTCGAACTCTCAATTGTACAGTACAAGGTTGCTTGCGGCACAAATCGGTGGGATTGAAGTTTTTTTTTTCCTTCCTAAGCTGATAGCCTTGGAGGCTATATCAGCGTACCCTTAACTAGTAGGTGAGCTCACAGGACTCAAACCTGATGACGTTGCTAACACGAACCCTAGCAGGGGCCGTGCTTCGCAGAATCTACCACCGGATCAGAAACGCGACCCACTGAGAAGATCTGGCGAGAAACTCAGTGGGCTGTTTCTGAGGGGGATCGTAGTACCTTCCCGTTACATGGAACATCGGGTAAAATGCTTTATTGTTTAATTATGGCACCTGAAGTTCATTAAGGACACAAATTGAAATTTTCTCCCTCACAACTTCGTCACTATGCGTCGAAAATGTGATGACTCAGACATTAAACATTTCAAGGACTTAATGTTAACTGCTAGCAGAAAAAATTTTAATTTAAAAAAAAACTGTGCATTTTGTTATTAACATAAAGTACAAAAGACCTTTATCAGATAGCGCATCATGAATCTCTTGGCGCGAACACGAGGAGCGAAATTGTGTGAATTTTATTTTGTTAAGCGTTGTCTGCAAGTTTAGGCGTATAATGATGTTGGCTTATTGACCGTTTAGAATCTGTGAAAGGGTACAAGTATGGAAAAATTATATAAGAAGTCCAATGAAGTCACAGCAAATTACTAACATTTTACTGAGAATTTATTTCGTCCCATCTCATCTTGTTTTATTTAATTTTATCCCAACTTATTACAGTCTAAATAAATCAACTTCATGTCATTTCGCTCTATTTTATTTTTCATTTAACACAATATGTAATACCTATATTTATTTTATTACTGAAGGTTTTTATAAACTCGACATCGGGAACATAAGCATCGCAAGAATCCAATTGTCATACCTACTTAAAATAAGAAGAAGATAACCGTAGGTCCTTATTTATTAAGGAATAATTAAGCCCGGCTACGTTTCGCAGTTCCTACCTACTAATTGTGTGAAAAACATGGATCAAAGTCGTTTCTGTACGTTTTTTTTTATTGCTTAGATGGGTGAACAAGCTCACAGGCCACCTGATGTTAAGTGGTTACTGGAGCCCATAGACATCTACGACGTAAATTCGCCACCCACCTTGAGATATAAATTCTAAGATCTCAGTATTTCCGTTTACAACGGCTGCCCCGCCCTTCAAACCGAAACGCATTTACTGCTTCACGACAGATATAGGCGGGGTGGTGGTACCTACCCGTACGGGCTCACGAGAAGTCCTACCACCAGTAAAGTTAATTGTAGTACGACAGAAACCTACCCTGGAGTGCCAACTGCACCAAGCTCCATCACACGTAAAATATAAATAGTTTACGAACGCATACAACAAACATACGATGATGTATTTTTTATTTATATAGATCAGGTATTACCAAAGTGGTCGATATCGATTTCCCGGGGGGTCGAATTAAACAAAAACTGTTTTTGGAAGTCGACGGAAACTATTATAACAATCGAACCGTGTTAATTAACATAAGTTATTATTTGAAACTTTCAAGATACTGTATAGGTTGTGTTACGTGTAAAAAGATTGACTAATATTTTAGTGGGAAGTATTATTATTGTAGTCGTAGTGGCCTAAAGGATAAGACGTCCGGTGCATTCGAGTTGAGCGATGCACCGCAACCGTGTTCGAATCCCGCAATTTTTCTAATGAAATGCGTGCTGAACAAATGTTCACGATTGACTTCCACGGTGAAGGAATACATTTTTACGATTACATTTTAAATTTTTTTTCGTTATTTCTATTAATAATTATAATATATCAATTACACTTGATATTTACTGAACTGAAATCTATTTATGTTTTTCAATTTTAACGAGAATATGATGTCAAGCTTACTCGACTCACAGTTGGTTAACCAACCGCAAACTTTTTAAATTGGTATGTATTCTGTAGCAATAGAAAAATAAAATCTAGAAATAGAATTTTTAAAGTATTTTGGCTATTTTAAAGTTCTGAGGTATCTGTTCATTTTGGAGAAGAGGTAGGTATCTTGCCGTAAATACATAGCTTGGGAATTCTTGATACAGATGGACTAAAGTGTAACAAAAAAAAAAGGAGTTTTCCGTTACACTAGCTTTTTTCCGACCGCTTTCAGCTTCGCCTTGACGTGTAAGTGAGCTCACGGGGCTCAAACTGGGAGTGTAGCTAACACTGGCCCTAGCAAGAGTAGTGCTTCGCAGAATCTACCACCGGATTGAAAACGCGACCTACTGAGAAGATCCGGCGAGAAACTTAGTGGGCGTACTTAAATACACTAGCGAAACGTAATTCGGACATTGCAAACTAAAAAGGATATTGCTTGGTTACCGGTAATTAATTTCACAGTTAATCACAGTTAATAATTACCTGTCGCATTGAAGGCTGAATGATGTGACATTGGCTGCACAATGCAACTGAGATTTCAACTTCATATAAGAGGGGGGCATTAACATTGTGATGTCTACACGGGCTCCGATAACCACTTAACACCCGATGAGCTCATCAACGCAATAAAAATAAAAAAGGTACACCCAATTGTCATGGTTTATGACGCTTCAAAAATTATTACGGACCGGTAATGAGATTCAACTGGAGATTCAGACAAAGATTGTATTCATACGTACACAACTTATATGAGTGTTGTTCTTTTTTGTTGTTATCTTACGCAGCAAGCGCATGGCCCACCTCATAGTAAAAATCTGCTATCTTATTTTCAGAATCAATAATAAATTATGGTTCCCGAGGCGAAGCGAGAGCGGATCGCTAGTTATTTATAAAGTTATTTATGTCTATTTACTGGATTGTTTTCAATTTTGCGGCCAAAAAAGTAACGATTTCATGAATTTAAACTTTTTTTATTTATTTTTTATTGCTTAGATGGGTAGACGAGCTCACAGCCCACCTGGTGTTAAGTGGTTACTGGAGCCCATAGACATCCACAACGTAAATGCGCCACCCACCTTGAGATACAAGTTCTAAGGTCTCAAGGCTGCCCCACCCTTCAAACCGAAACGCATTACTGCTACACGGCAGAAATAGGCGGGGTGGTGGTACCTACCCGTGCGGACTCACAAGAGGTCCTACCACCAGTAACGTAAACTTTCTCTAATTTTCCGTTTTTTTTTGTATTTAGGCGTGTTCTGAATAAAAAATGCTTCATCACAATCCAGTCAATCACTACATAGTATAAAACAAAGTCGCTTTCTCTGTCCCTATGTCCCTATGTAGGCTTAAATCTTTAAAACTACGCAACGGATTTTGATGCCTTTTTTTTAATAGATAGAGTGATTGAAGAGGAAGGTTTATATGTATAATAACATCCATTAAATAGTGGAGAAATCAATAATAAATTACAGTTTCCGAAGCGAAGCGAGGGCGGGTCGCCAGTTTATTGATAATATTATATAACTAATATTATAAAGAGGAAAGATTTGTTTGTTTGTTTGTTTCGAATTGGCTCCGAAACTACTGGACCGATTTGAAATTAGAAGCCGACATTGTCCCTGATGAACATAGGCTACTTTTTTTTATTTATTTTTTTGGTTTCATGTGTGTTTTAATGTTTCCGAAGCGAAGCGAGGGCGGGTCGCTAGTTATATAATATTCATTAAAATTTTTCATTTTACGCATTTGATAACGCCAACACGGATGACAATTTCAATTTTTTTTTTTTTTTTTTTTGTCAGGAGGAAATCGCCGGACTCCCGCCCTCCACTGGGGATGGAGGGTGGGGCATGTCGGAGTCGAACCGACTAAAACCTCCTGTCGCTCAACAACCAACGTCCAACCCTCGCATGAGACAGAACTCACGAAAAGGCAAGGGGAGGAGAGTGAAGCGTTTAGTGCGGAGCACATCTCTCCCATCACCCTCCCCCTCGGGACGCCGGGCCAGCGATCGTCGGCGCCACGACCACCAGCCCTCTCGGTCGGCAGGCTGTCCGAAGCCCGCCTAGATGGCGCCGGTTTGAATTGGTTATCCTACGAAATACCCCGCTGGGTCAGAACCAGCGTGGGTCGAGGATAGCCGGCCTTCCATCACCCGGATGCTCTTGCGTAAAACGCGTGCAGAGCAGCTTGCACGTCGTCTTCTTAGGCCCCCATTCGCCGGGCCCCAGACCGACATATGAGGGGGACCCGAAACACTTAGAGGGCCAGAGCTAGGGCGACATCCGCCTCCCTGGCTCCCGCTCGACGGCGGCGGGCTTGTGCGTCTCTCACGCGCCCCGCCGCCTCCTTCTGCGAGATGGTGCACTCGCAGAAGTCGAGCATCGCCTTCCACGACTCGTCGCTGCCGAGCATCGATGCCACAACACTCGGCAACGACAAGTCGTTTCCTATTTTTGCGACGAGGACACGGCGCCACCCCTCCCATGCGGGGCAGGCAACGAGCGTGTGCTCCGCCGTGTCCAAGTCGCAACCACAATGGTAACACTCTGCCGTCGGCTCGGCTCCGATCCGGTGCAGGAACTCACCGAAGCAACCATGCCCAGTGAGCACCTGCGTGAGCCGGAAAGTGAGGCGTCCTCTGTCACGATTCACCCAATCCACAAGAATCGGGCGAATCGCCTCGACGGTCCTACGACCAGCCGAAGGATCGGCCAGCCGCCTGGACCATGCCTCCAGCACGGACCGCCGAGATTGGGCCCTCCGCGCTCTGACCACACTGGGGCTGGGACGCGCCACGCCCCGGGCACGAAGGTTAGCTCGCCACTGATAGTCAGCGGCGAGCGCCTCCGCCTCCAGGACCCAAGGCGGCGTCCCAGCCAGTACACACGCCGCCTCAAAAGAGATGGTGCGATAACCACGGATGACCCTGACCGCGATGGTGCGTTGCGGCCGTTGCAGCAACTTCGCTACCCCCACGGCCAGGGACTGGCCCCACACGGGTGCCCCGTATAGGGCCATTGATCGCACCACCCCCGTATAGAGACGGCGCGTCACCTGGTCAGGCCCCCCGACGTTGGGCAGAAGCCGGCTTAACGCGCCGGCCACCCCCAACAAACGAGGGACCAGGTGCTGAAAGTGAGCACGGAAGGTCCAACGACTGTCCAGAATGAGGCCGAGGTACTTTAACTGCACCCCGACCCCGATCCGGACACCTCCAACCACGATATGGGCATCGACAGGTGGCACTCTCCGGGGCCTGTGGAACCACATGGCCTCGGATTTACTGAGCGCCACGTCGAGGCCCAATCTCTTGATTTTGCCGACGACATGCGCTACCCCAGCGGTGGCAAGACGAGCAGACTCAGCAAAGTTCCCTCCCCGGGCCACGACCAGCGTGTCGTCTGCGTAACATATTACGCTTAGGCCCGGGAGGAGGGCACCCCTCAGCACCCAGTCATACCCGATATTCCACAAAAGAGGGCCGAGTACCGACCCCTGTGGAACACCGCGCACGACCGGGAACCGATGTACGACCCCACCGTGTCCGGTACACGTGACTGACCGGTACACGTGACTGACAATTTCAATAGGAACTTTTTTAAAAAGCTTAGAAATCGTACTTCTTTTGTTTTTAATAATGTTCGAATATCCAGTTAGTTTTCCTTTATTATTGTATTATATACTGATTAAATCAAATTGCCGAATTTCAACACGCATTACTGGAAAACTAGTAAACAAGTTAGAATTTGAATTTCGAACCAGTGGTACGAATGATATTTGGGGTAGTTTTGAGTTAGATATTTTTACTTGTAGGTTAGTTACGTTTAGAAAAATGTTCAAGGGCATCCTCCACTTTATTAATAGGTAGGTTAATGTAATTGTTTAATGTATTATATTGTGAATAAATTTTTTTCCTTACATTATTCGTTAGATTAGTTTTTGTTATTGTGTTGTTTTGTCATAATTGTAAGGAACATTGTTATACAAATTCAGCACTATATGTCTTGTTTTGTCATGCGCACATAACTTATGTTGCAAGCCAGATTTTGTTTCTTTTTATTTGTGTTTTTTATGTATCTTTAGCTTGTGATGTGTATTGTGAGCCTAATAAAATAAATAAATAAATATTGTATAACTCCTAATTTAACAGTGTTTACGAATATATAGTTATAGGACCACGTGCCTGTTGACATGACATCAAATTTAATGTATAATTACGGTAACATTAGGGTTATGAGAATTAAATCAAATTACTCGCTTTTGGCCTCAAATTTGAAAACGACCCTACTCCGATAAAGAACTAAGGAATTACGATTCTGGTCTCTGTATCGCGAGCGTTAGTAAAGGCTGTTGGATCTGAAGTTGGGCGGTTCTAGTATAAAAAAGTAAATGCGTTGTGGATTATGACAAGCATCGGAAAATTACCAAACAAGCACGGACTTGAAGTGCACGGCCAAGCGGAAATGCAACATTCGTTAAACAAACAAAGAACGCGATAAGTTAGTTTGAACCAAGGGGCTCTTACCACGATTTTGTAGTAAACATCATGACCGCGCGCATGCTTAAAGACAAAAGTCTTCAACGCTTGCGTGCTGCCGGTCATGACATATGGCGCTGAAACGTGGACATTGACCGTAGGTTTGGTCCGTAAGTTCAAAGTCGCTCAGCGTCCTATGGAGAGGTGTATGCTCGGAGTTTCTTTGATGGATCGAGCCAGAAATTATGAAATCCGTCAAAGAACCAAAGTAAGCCCTAAAGATTAGCAAGCTGAAATGGCAATAGGCTGGACATACGGGTATGTGGGAGTTGAACCTCACTAAAAACTCCTGCAGCTCACCGTCTCAATAGCTCTACCCCGGATCGGGCCAAAGCTATTGAGACGGCGGGACAGGGCTTACGCAGAGCATATTACATCCATCCCGCCGTCCCCTAGACGCCGGACCCGCGGCCGCAAAAGATGTGTTTCGGTATTTTGGAGATTTTTATTTATTAATTTACCATTATTAGAATACTAACTACGTTTAAATTGAATTTAAAAACGTAATATCAAATAAAGTGTGAACAAGGTACTGTAATATAGGTTTTTTTTTGTCTATTTATGTTTCGCTTTGCTATACCCAATCTGGTTCGTACCGTCCGGTTCGGCTTTGTCGAAGGCAGAATCTTTGTTAGCGATATATGGTATTCATAATTTACGATACAGAATAAAACCACAGCTTAGGAGTGACGTCATTACAGATCCTCCCGATCCATTAACGGTGCTTTTAGGTACCTCAAGCACCGGTCACCGTCCTTGTCGAACCCGTCGCTTGCGACGAAGGGCTCGACGAGCGAATTAAGCCACAGCCCACTGACAGACATAGCCCACTGAGTTTCACGCCGGATCTTCTCAGTGGGTCGCGTTTCCGATCCGGTGGTAGATTCGGCGAAGCACTGCTCTTGCTAGGGCCAGTGTTAGCAACACTCCGGTTTGAGCCCCGTGAGCTCACCTACACTTTAGGGTGAAGCTGAAATAGCCTCTCAAGGCAAACATAGGTAGGAAAAAAAATTTAAGAGCTCCGAATAGAAAGTAATTTTTTTTTTCTCCTAGCTAGTACTTGGCTTCAAAATACCAGCTCACCTTTGAGATGCCTTTAACATCGTAAGGCCACTATTGTCTGTATTGAAGAAGTTAACCTTCTTCCACGTATGTATCCCACTAAATAGTTATTTTTATTGCTTCGATGGGTGGACGAGCTCACGACCCACCTAGCGTTAAGTAGTAAACGGAGCCCATAGACATCTACAACGTAAATGCCGCCACCCAACTTGAGACATTTTTACAGTACAACCACCCTTCAAACCGAAACGCATTACTGCTTCACGCCAGAAATAGGCAAAGCGGTGATACCTACCCGTGCGGACTCACAAGAGGTTATACCACCAGTAAAGTGGTACCACCAGTCATATTTTATTAACAATGGTTACAACACCCGGTCATCTTCTCGCGAGTGACAAAATTGAATATTATTTTGTCCATTCCATTGTAAATGTTTGCGGGAAGGTTTTCAACAAATAACAATACTACAAATGCTACCAAAACGAATAAAGGAGACGTATCAGTCCAGAAAGCTAAGCTATGTGAAGATAATACTAACATTTAACCTGTCGATACGTTTTCGATTCAACCATATAAGGAAACAAAACATATTGTTTGATAATACAACACACACACACACACACGTTCTATTTAATGAACCGCTATCTGAACGTGGTTTCAAGATAAACAACGATGTATTGCCGACACTGCACTCGATAATATACATAAATAAACGACCTTAAAGAATTCAATTTCAATATCTACTGTATTTCAAAGGTTCTCAAGAAGCTATAGAGATACATGGTATTCAAATTACATGCTAATTAAGTTGTTCATTATTTTGTGTCCGAAACTGTATTCTTAACAAGGAAACCTAATAAGGACACATGTGCCTGACAGTAGAGACACGTATTTTCCTAAATATTGATGCGATGATACAACAATAATAACTATCTATAGGTAATAACTAAAAAACACACTCATGTAGATAACATAATTAGAATATAATTTAATCTCTTTATTTTAATCATCTTGATACTGGTTAAGATATTGTTGGAGTGAATTTTTAAAATTATTGTATGGTCGTTAACGTGTGTGAAAATCTTCAAGTTAAAAAAGGACGTTTTGAAGTCGATGAACAGGACGTTCAAAGATTCAATTATCTATGTACTTAGGTACATACACCGAACGAACAAAAGCTTGTTAAAAATGAGATTTCTCTTAGATTAAAGATTGAAAGATTTCAATGGTGCACCTAATTCGTTAACTTTAATTTAAAGCTACGTAAAATCTTCTCATCACAAATACCACAGTGTCTCAAGACGAAAGTCTTTGACCAGTTTGTGTTGCCAGTGATGACATATGGCACTGAGACGTGATCGCTCACAATGGGCCTTATGAGAAGGCTCAAGGTCACCCAAAGAGCAATGGAGAGGGCTATGCTCGGAGTTTCCCTGCGAGATCAAATCAGAAATGAGGAGATTCGCAGGAAAACCATGGTAACCGACATAGCCCAAAGGATTGCGACACTGAAGTGGCAGTGGGCAGGACACATTGCTCGCGGAACGGATGGCCTTTGGGGCCAGAAGGTTCTTGAGTGGCGACCGCGTACTGGAAGACGTAGCGTGAGTAGGCCTCCCACAAGGTGGGCCGACAAGCTATTGAGGTTCGCGGAGATCCGCAGGATGCAGGCAGCGCAGGACCGGTCTTTGTGACGAGGCTTGGGGGAGGCCTATGTCCAGCAGTGGACGTCCATGGGCTGATAGAATAAAATAGAATAGAAAACTTAAAAGGCTAAATAATTAATTATTTATCATTACTACCTACGAATCTGTTCAAACCTCAATCGAAAAAGGATATGTCATAGCGCTCGGGAAGCACCGTACCGGGAAGTTCGTCCTAAAGCCACATGGTACATTGCCCACGGAGTTTCTCGCCGGATGTTCTCAGTGGGTCACGATTCCGATCCGGCGGTAGATTCTGCGAAGCACTGCTCTTGCGAGGGCTAACGATAGCAAATTCTCTCAGGTAGGACCTCTTGTGAGTCCGCACGGGTAGGTACCACCATCTTGCCTATTTCTACCGTGAATCAGTAATGCGTTTCGGTTTGAAGAGTGTGGCAGCCGTTGTAACTATACTGAGACCTTAGAACTTATATGTCAAGGTTGGTGGCGCATTTACGTTGTAGATGTCTATGGGCTCCAGTAACCACAACACCAGGTGGGCTGTGAGTTCGTCCACCCATCTAAGCAATAAAAAAAGGTTGAGCCCGTGAGCTCCGAAACCCGTCCGCGATAAGCTCTAACAGTCCCTTAGACTACTAGCGAATAAAAAAAAGATGGTACGTAGCATGAACGATGCGTATAAATTCCGAATGATAAATACCTAGTCTTGCCATAAATACTGAGAAAAAGGAAAAAAGAAAATCTATTGCAAATAACATTTATTACTTTTACATTGTGTTAGTTTAATACATAAATATAAAACAATTTAAATTATAAAAAGCTTATTCGAAGAGGTCTCCATTGGCTGCAATACAGTCCTTTAAACGTTGAAGCCAGTTATCAATAGAAGCACGCACTCTTTCCATGGAAAAATTTTTCACTGCCAATCGTACGGATTGTTTTAGGGACTCCAAATTATCATGGCGTTTAGAGCAAGCTGTACTCTCTAAAACTTTCCATCAATCATAATCTAGCGGATTAAGATCGGGACTAGACGACGGCCAGTCTTCAGCTCTGATGAAGTCCGAAACGTTCGTTTCCAACCAAGACTGCGTAGACTGAGCTTTATGACCTGGCGCCGTCTTGCTGGAAGGACCATTCTTGATTATTGAACATGGTGTTATTAAGGGGCTTCACTACCTTCTCAATAATGGTATCTTGATACACTTGTGCCGATGTTTTGATACCTTTTTCACAAAAGTATGGCTCAGTCACTACCCCACCAAACCATCACTGAAGTCGGATAGTGCCCACGTTGCACTCTGGCGACTAATTGGGAAGCTTCCTTAGAGCTTTGAGCATAAATACGGTCATTTTGTTTGTTAAAATGTTGTTCAATTGTAAAAAATTTCTCATCCGTAAACAAAATTTTTCTATGACCTCCCAGAAATGACCAGCAAGTCTCTTATAGGCTGCAAGTCCTAAGTCATCTTTTAAAATACGCGACATGATTCTAGGTGCTATTTTCATCTCCCGAGATAAAATCTTTTGCTTTCGGACAGGATTTCTTCGAATTCTTTCCCTTACTGCTTTGACCACCTTTTTCGTACGAACACTACGTGGACGGCCAGATCTTTTTCTGTCACAAACAGAGGAGGTCTCATTGCACCTATTAATAGCCCGGTACACAAACATTTTACTAATACCAAGCGTATGGAAAGTTTTAAAAATTGCATTTGGCTCCATACCTACATTTTATAATGCAATCACAGCAATTCGGTTCTCTTTATCACCTCACTCCATTTTAATATCGCAGAATATTGTGCAATGTATTGGCGCCAAAATGGGAAAACTCAATGAGCAATCATATTAAAATAACAGATTCCAAATTCAAATGTAATATTTTGTTTATTTTTAATTGTAACTGTATTTATGGCCAGACTAAGTATATAAATTGGATTCACATAAATATACGAGTATGTTCGTATACTGAACATCCAAAGTTGCCAGAGTGTTGTGGAGTCGTCACACTCTTATTTTCTTCTTCGAACGCGAAGCAATCAAAGGTTTTAAAGGACAGCCATTATTACAACGCAATTAAGATTACGACCTCATCTACAAAGATATACTATAGAGAATCGGCATGAGTATTACTGATGGAACAGGGAAAGCTTTTCCAAATTCTAGTAAATTTTTACACACAAAAATCCATCATTGCAATCTTCTTTTCTGACACGGGTGGACGAGCTTGCGGGCGACTTGGTGCTAAATGGTAATCCATAGACGTCACAACGTGAATGCCTCCGCCAATCTCAAGATTGAGATTTACATTATGATTACGTTACGTACGCATGAGGTCTAAGCTTCAATTGTATCGTATAACACACCCTTCAATTCAAATTTGAATATACATATTTGGTCCTTCAATTCAAACTTCAAACCTTCGCCGCGTAAATTGACGGGAATATGGTGTCTTCCCGTACGGAGTTTTTTTTTTCTCACAGTCCACCTGGTGTTAAGTGGTTACTGGAGCCCATAGACATCTACAACATAAATGCGCCACCCACCTTGAGATATAAGTTCTAAGGTCTCACAACGGCTGCCCCACCCTTCAAACCGAAACGCATTATTGTTTCACGGCAGAAACAGGCAGGGCGGTGGTACCTACCCGTGCTGACTCACAAGAGATCCTACCACCAGTAATTACGCAAATTATAATTTTTGTCAAAATTTTGATCAACATACCAGTACTAAAAACTACAATCTACAGTGAGAAAGTACGAATTCTAGTTTTGGATATACGAGCTATTATTTATTATACATTCGTCAAAGCACCCGCCCAACTCCGTGATCCATATTCAACATAATAATCGAATCATTTAGATGAATAATATCTAAAACATAATCTAAATTCAGTTCGCGCTTCATACTAAACATATTACAAGAATGTTTCAGTCGGGCTAATCGTAAATATATATATATGAACTGTATGTATGTATATACACACAATATAGACGTTGGCAACGCGGGACGTTGACCCCAAAGGTCGTTCAACCTGCACTGGGGCACGTTACCGTTTCTAACTAATTTAAGGGGTCATTTTGTTTTGTGTCCACGTTTAATTGGCCTCAAGGGTTCAGTGACAGATACGTGCTACGAAAATAACATCTTCTCTACGTGTTACGTTCTGGTTTTTTTTTAAACCACACTCTTCCGAGACGCCCAGTTTAGATTCCCAAAGTTTATAAGCTATGAGAGTCGTTTATCGATACGCCATTAGTATTTCTGGCTTCATAGATATTTAATTAGAAAAGTATTGAATTTAGGTAGGCGTGTTTGTTGAGCACTGTTTTGTATAAGAAGAAATGTTATCTAATTTTTTTCCAATAAAATGTCAAATGAGGCAATATGGACTGGAGATTTCAGATGGTTAAGTTACTTCTTTCAAGATCTTTCTGACAATGAGCTCTCTGAATCCTAGTGAAAAAATATCAAATATTCACTATTAACAATTATGGAGCTAATTGTGAATTTAATTTATAATCGTTTATACGTTTTTTCCTTTTATCACTACTTGTATGTTCCATGGGGAGTGCTCTAAGGAATTGTTCGAGATGATACCATCATCTCCTTTTTACCATCGCACCGCCCGCCACCGGAGTAGAGTTCATCCATACTACCTGGAGCCACTGCGGTCATCCACGGTGCGTTTCCAGAGATCTTTTTTGCCGCGTACCATCCGGCTATGGAATGAGCTCTCCTCCACGGTGTTTCCCGAACGCTATGACATGTCCTTCTTCAAACGAGGCTTGTGGAAAGTATTAAGCGGTAGGCAGCGGCTTGGCTCTGTCCGTGGCATTGCTCCATGGGCGACGGTAACCACTTACCATCAGGTGGGCCGTATGCCTAAACTAAAAAACCTTATCGATGTTATTGCTATGCGTACCTATTGTTAATCTACGCTGTTACGTGACAAATGTTTGCCAATTTCTCAAAATGGATGGTGATTTTAAAGCAGTGATGTCCGTGGTCAACAGGAGTTAATTCGATCATGTTAAACGATAAAACAATTCAGAGGTATTCGATTGAATTTCGAGAGCTTTAGTTTTAGATTTTCGTAAATGATTCAGTATTATGTCGAATAGCTTTTTTTATGAATGAGCTCACAAGCCCACCTGGTCATAATCAACTAGCGGCCCGCTCCGGCTCCGCTCGGGACAATAAAAATTTCAATGATATTTGACGTTGTTTTATTTTTTTAAATAAAAGAACACTTATTGCGGCATAACTATAATAGTTTGACATATTATGCTGTCGCGACACTTTTTGTAATTAATAATGTGTTCTACAGAGTCGTTTAGTTCATTATTTTATTCTATCATCAATAGTTTTCGCAGGGCACGCGATGTAAAGAATATTTTAGGTAACTTGTTTTACACTTTGGGTTACATTATTGGAGTTTTAGTAAGGATCCCTAATTTTTTTTAAAAAAGATTATATGTAGCCTATGTCACTCGGGAATAGTGTAGCTTCCAAAAAGTGAAAGAATTTTTCAAATCGGTTGAGTAGTTTCGGAGCCTATTCAATACAAACAAACAAACAAATCTTTGCTCTTTATAATATTAGTATAGATTACCGCGCCCATAGAAAAGGCAGTGTGAATGCGCCTTAGATTTAAACATGAAGTCAACGTATTTTATTATACTTTTTGATTTGAATGTAGGTCATTCCGAGATGGAATGCAGTAAATCGCGAACACATGAACGAATTTCGCAGTAAAACGCCCAGAATTGACCGATACCTTAGTGGATTCTTTGGATGAAGCCGAGAAGCAACGTTCAGACTTTGTTTCATTTACCGCACTTCCAAGTTGTGCACTTTCACAACAGATCAAACGATTATCAAGCTATCATCACTACATAGTATAAAACAAAGTCGCTTTCTCTGTCCCAAAATTTTTTTTTTTATTGCTTAGATAGGTGGACGAGCTCACAGCC
The DNA here is from genome assembly GCF_030267445.1 of Bombyx mandarina. Classification (NCBI taxonomy): domain Eukaryota; kingdom Metazoa; phylum Arthropoda; class Insecta; order Lepidoptera; family Bombycidae; genus Bombyx; species Bombyx mandarina. Next base: position 1,993,019 of record NC_143224.1, on the reverse strand, counting down.
CACCTGGTGTTAAGTGGTTACTGGAGCCCATAGACATCCACAACGTAAATGCGCCACCCACCTTGAGATATAAGTTCTAAGGTCTCAAGTAAGTTATAACGGCTACCCCACCCTTCAAACCGAAACGCATTACTGCTTCACGGCAGAAATAGGAACGGTGGTGGTACCCACCCGCGCGGACTCACAAGAGGTCCTACCACCAGTAATCACGCAAATTATAATTTTGCGGGTTTCATTTTTATTACACGATGTTATTCCTTCACCGTGGAAATCAATCGTGAACATTTGTTAAGTACGTATTTCATTAGAAAAATTAATACCCGCCTGCGGGATTCGAACACCGGTGCATCGCTACATACAAAAGCACCGGACGTCTTATCCTTTAGGCCACGACGACGACGTTCTAAATTATAGTACCAATTGTTACAGAGTAGAATGACTATGACTTACGAAATAGAATACCGGTCGAATTACATCAAGAGATTCAATGAGAGATTTGTAAACGGGCAATTTACAAAATGTACAACATCGAATATTTCTATTCTAGGCTAGCGTACGTATTCAACTTTGTATACAGTCCGTTGTTGGCACTTCAGCAAAGTTTTCTGGCATAGCACCATGAACATATAGCAAACGGGTCGTTCAAAGAAATGAGTTTCTATATTTAGCGATAGTTGAATGTAGATATATTTTTACGTTTCCAAATCTCAATCGTTTTAGACAACAGTTTTCCCTTCTAATGGGAACGCACGTTTGCTTCGAGATAGAAACAAGCATAGCTGTAGTTGTTCGCGGACGCAGAATAAAGAACCTATCCAATGAGCTTGTGTTTTTTTCCTCTATATAATCATCGGTAGCCTATGGGGCTATTCCAACTTCGCATGGACCGGTGTAAGCTTATATACATACTTAAGTAAAAATATTGAAAACGTAAGCAATCATTACACACTGTTTAATCGGTTTCTGTGGTAACTAACGAAGGTATTGTAGAGGTCTGAATATAAACTTTTTCAGTTTTAGAAGTGATGAGCCGATTTTTTTATATGATTGAACGATTACTAGTGGCCCGGAAGCCTTTCCAGTTTCACCAGGACAGGTGGGCGAGCAAAGGCTCAGCCAAGAGGGGTGGGATTTGCTAACAGCTGCCCGAGTGCCTCCGAAGGAGACCTGACAACTCAAGAGCAACTGCTTCGCGAATGAATCTACTACCGGATCGGAATCGCGACTCGCTGAGAAGATCCAGCATACTCAGCGAGTATGCATGAGTTAGGTTACACGTCGACCTCTTTTCCGAGTTCGACGAGTACGGCTACCGAGGTCCCTAAGCCTGCTCCTAGTGTTAGAGCTGAAGGCGTCTAATGCAAAAGTTATTGGATCTGACGGATCCGTAAGAACGTGATGAGCCAAAATTTGAGCCCGGAGCGTGGTGCGGGCCCATCTCCGTATCATCCGAGCACGGATCCATCAATTTCCGGCTGGTAGCACGATTGCTTTGGAAGAACTTGCACCGGATTGGAGCTGAGTCGATGGTAAAGTTCCAACACTGTGGATCCGACTTGAACAAGGCGGAGCAAACGTTCGCGGTATACCCCAAGTTACCACCAAACCATCGCTTTTTTTGTTTACCTACTGCCAATAACCTCTATAGCTTATGCGAGTATCATCTATTATAATTGTAAGAGAGTTCACCGGGCTCAACCTGAGAGAATTTGCTAACACCGGATCTGAATCGCGAACCACTGAGAAGATCCGTCGAGAAACTCAGTGGGTTCAAATCGTCAACATCGAGTCAGGGGCCTAAATAGGGATCCTTAAAACGTGGCCTAGTTCCGGGTCCTCTCTGTATACCGACTAAAGATACCTTATCTTTATTATGTAGACCGAACAAATTGTAACTGTTCTCGAAAACAAAGACAGACTGTAGAGCTATTGACGCCCGAGGGAAGGGCACGAAAAGCAAATTAATTTTTTTTATTTGTACGCAATGAAATACAAATAAAAATCAAACGAGGCATAGGATCTACCGTCACGAGGTAATGAAATACGCGAATGAAAGCTGCCTTCGTAGTACACTGCGGGCTTGCGAAATATAAACACACTAAAGCAGATAGAAAATGAGTATATCAGAGGAAGTCTGAAAGTAGCCTCGGTAAGTAACAAATTAAAGTGGGGACGGTTAGCGTGGTATGGACATGTGATGCGTAGAGAGAAGATGCATGTGACTAGGTGATGTATGGAAATAGTAGTGCAAGGTAGAGGGGGAAGAGGTCGACCGAAGAAGTCATGGATGGAATGTGTAATTGACGATATGAGAGAGAGAGGAATGAGTGTTGAGATGACGGCTGATAGAGGAGAATGGAATAGAAGAATTCGCTGTGTCGACCCCAATTATTAGGATAAGGTGGAGAAAAAGAAGAAGAAGAAAATCTATACTAATATATAAATCTACAGTTGTTTTACGGATGTTCCGTTATGACTACTGAACCATGCATCCGATTGACTTGAAACTTGGTATCCATGTAGAAAATACATGTACTTAATGGATAGGATAATATTTATACGAGTGTTGGACTCCCTAATAATAGTAACAATAAATAATAATGTTACTTTTAAAGGCGTAGCGAAGCGGGCGAGTACGGCTAGTCTATATATATAAAAATGAATTGCTTTCGTTAGTCTCGTTAAAACTCGAGAACGGCTGGACCAATTTGGCTAATTTTGGTCTTGAATTATTTATGGAAGTCCAGAGAAGGTTTAAAAGGATTAGATAATTAGGAAAATGCTCGGAATTAAATAAAAATAACAATTTTGTTTTCCCTTTGATGTGTCCCCCGTCGGACGGATTCCTTTTGTTTGTTTTAAGTTTATTTTATACAAAAGTTTAGGTCTTTTATTTATCGATTGAAGCACTACAAAGTCTGCCGGGTCAGCTAGTAATAATAATAAATAATAATGTTAATTTTAAATGCGCAGCGAAGCGGGCGAGTACGGCTAGTCATATATAAAGATCAATATATTTATGCTTAGTTTGGCAATTGAATATTGATTTTCGTTTGAGTAAATCTAGCACAGTTTCGGCTTCTTATAATTGAGTCGACTATTATCAAAGCCGGCAATGTGACTTTTGGACAATTATTGGTAAATCAGAAAAACGAATTATTGACTTTGTATTCCATTGGCAGTCACAAAACTCTTCTGAACGACATCTTAGATAAATAACAGGTTAAGTATTAACCTTTATTTAATGCAGGTTTTGAACCGTATTCTTTGAAGGAGACAATTATATTCAAATCAATCTGTATTGACATATCAATAACATTTTTTTGTCCAAATGCACAGATTGCCACCTTTGATAATAGACGACTCAATTATATGCACCCTACGTGTTTTCGCTAGATTTATTATGTTTTTATTTTGTTCAATAATATCATATGTTCAATAAATATATAAATAAATACAACAATTACATAGTTATATGAAACTCAAACGAAAATCTTACTGCACAATGAACGATGCTGACCCACAACCATCAAGTACATTAGAAGCGAACAATAGAAGAATGACGTCACATCCTTACCGGCACCGAACAATACGCGTTTTATAATTCAACACCCTTTGTTAGTGCCGCCCACGGGCAGCTAAAGTGAAATTTGCTAAACGTAACTTAATTTTAGGGAAACGAATGGTAGGTACTGGTGGTAGGATGTCTTGTGAGTCCGCGCGGGTTGGTATCACCAGCCTGCTTATTTCTGCGTGGAGCAGTAATGCGTTTCGGTTTGAAGGGTGGGGCAGCCTTTGTAACTATACTTAAGACCTTAGAACTTAAATCTCAAAGTGAGTGGCGCATTTACGTTGTAGATGTCTATGGGCTCCAGTAACCACTTAATACCAGGTGGGTTGTGAGCTGGTCCACCCATCTAAGCAATAAAAAAATAAAATAAAAATCCAATTATTACATACATACCCGATCCTGTGGACGGAATGGTAAGCAGTCGACGTCGCCCTAAGCACGTCATTACGTATCCTCCCCATCCATTAACGGTGCTTTTAGGTACCTCAATCACCGGTCACCGTCCTCGCCGAACCCATCGCTTGCGACGAAGGGCTCGACGAGTAAATTAACCCATAGACACAGCCCACTGAGTTTCTCGCCGGATCTTCTCAGTGGGTCGCGTTTCCGATCCGGTGTTAGATTTCGCGAAGCACTACTCTTGCTAGGGCCAGTTTTAGCAACACCTCCGGTTTAAGCCCCGAGAGCTCATCTACACGCTAAGGTAACGCTGATATAGCCTCTCAAGGCATAGGTAAAAAAAAAGCGTTCGCTACGGTTCGGTGAGCTTAGTGAGAGTTTCTTAACGTTCTCGATAGCGTAAAAGTTAAGTCAAATTTGTGCCCCACCCTTCAAACCGAAACGCATTTACCGCTTCACGGCAGAAATAGGCAGGGTGGTGGTACCTACCCGTGCTGACTTACAAGAGGTCCTACCACCAGTACTTGATACATGGGTAACACTTCTATGACTGTACGCTATGGAGGTGCATAGATATCACGCAACGTAAACAACGTTGTCTTTGTCGATAGCGTAAAAGTTAAGTCAAATTTGTATGGAGTTGGAGCGTTTGCCGCTAGGTGCACTGTTCCAGCTACATACGAATTTCAGGTAACTTTTACGCTATCGAGAATGTTAAAAAACTCTCACTACGCACACAAAACAGAACGCTCGAACTATTCGCTAGACATCAGCGCGACCTTAAAATACACTCTACCACCCGTAATGTGTTTTGAATTACAGAGTTCTGGGAACGTAAAGGTTATCCTCTAAGCTTTATGAATTTAAGCATTTATATATTAATTAATATTATATATATATATTTACTAACAATCACGCCACGTTAACTGGTCCCGTGATAAGTTCGTAAAGAACTTGTGTTACAGGTACCAGATAACGGATATAAATGTAAGATTTTTATTATACACATACATATATTTAATATACATCCATAACCCTGGAAAAGATATTGATATTTATCATACAAATATCTTCTCTTGGCGGGATTCGAACCCGCGACCACCTTGTGTAGTGACCATGTCACTTACCACTACACGAGACGTTCCGATTGTCGGCATTATCGACCCCAACATGTCCACCGCTCAACAAAGACCACCTCCATTGTTTCACATAGATCGTTTAAAAGTCGCAATAGAATTTAGCGAGCTCGTACAACTTTTGTCATCAGACTCTCATGCTGTTTTAATTACACGTACTTATCTTTGACAATCATATATAGAACAAAAGAACAAGCATGAAACACATGAAAAATCATGTTTCATTGCGTGCGGTTGCGCAGCCGGACGTGACGTCACGACGACATGGCAAGGCGGCGGCCCTCAGTGTCGATGACACGACGCACACAAATGAATTTATCGACACCCGGGCATCGATCTATAGTCGACGATTTTACTTCCAAATCAACACTCGGTTGAGTAGAAACCGGAAAGTGGACGAGAAATTATAGCCTAGTATTTTCACCAATTTTACTAATATACTTCTGGACGGATTTATATAAAATTTCGAACATACATAATTTATAGCATGGATTGGCACATATGATACGTATTTTACTTTATTTATTATAAAAAAAGAAAACAATATTCCTAACCTAAAAGTACATGTTATTATCCGCAACATGCTTCGTCAAAAAGTACAATACCTACTTTCAGCTGCAATCATCATCATCATTTCAGCCTATCGCCGTCCACTGCTGAACATAGGCCTCTCCAATAGATTTCCAGTGTGACCGGTCCATTGCCACCTGCATCCAACGAGACCCAGCGCTTTTTACTAGGTCGTCGGTCCATCTAGTAGGTGGCCGTCCCACACTGCTCTTGCCAGTACGTGGTCGCCACTCCAGGATCTTTCTGCCCCATCGACCGTCCTCTCTTCGTGCTATGTGGCCGGCCCATTGCCACTTCAGTTCACTAATTCTACGGGCTATGTCAGCAACCTTCGTTCTTCTACGGATCTCCTCATTTCGGATTCGATCACGTAGAGAAATGCCGAGCATAGCCCTCTCCATAGCTCGCTGCGCGACTTTGAGCCTTCTAAAAAGATCCCTAGTGAAGCACCACGTGTCCGAGCCGTAAGTCATCACTGGTAACACACATCGGTTGTACGCCTTTGTCTTAAGGCACTGAGGTATTTTGGACGAGAAGACGTTGTGCAGTTTACCGAACGCTGCCCAGCCGAGTTGGATCCGTCTACTGACCTCTCTCTCTCAACCTCTCTCTCTCTCTTTCAGCTGCAAGCGTCGTCATATTCTTACGTATTATTCTTTTTGTAGAAGTAAATAGTCCGAACAACGCTGGATATTTGTTCTAATATAAATACAAAAGTTCGTTCGCAAGTCGATCATTTTACGTTCCAACCAATTAGTACAAATTGACTAACAGTTTATCGACCAAAGCAATACAAGCAACACTTTATGACGGGAAAACTCATCATTTTTTACTGTTTTTAAAACTGGATTATTAAGAGCCAAACACTGCAGTTACAGAATAAAGTGAATAATAATAATGTGCAACGCTCAGAATTATAATAATACTCTGTTCACATTTAATTGCGTCATAACTGAATTACAGATTTACTATAAGAACGTATGTCGTAAAAAAAATTTCAACTCATTGATTTTAATAACATCATATTATAGGTTTTTTTTATAGCTTAGATGGGTGGACGAGCTCAAGGCCCACCTGGTGTTAAGTGGTAACCGGAGCACATAGACATCTACAACGTAAATGCCACCACCCACCTTGAGATATAAGTTCTAAGGTCTCAGTATAGTTCCAACGGCTGTCCCACCCTTCATACCGAAACGCATTACTGCTTCACAGCAGAAATAGGCAGAGTGGTGGTAGCTACCCGTGCGGACGTACAAATGTCCTACCACCACAAAGTAATATTTTAATATTAACTTATCCTAGTGATTTTTATCCAGATTTTTGGACTTCAATTGATTAAATAAAAACTAATTCAAGCGTGAGAAGTGACAGTGCAACACGCACAAAGGTATTTGATACTTACGTCAAACTTGCTATGTGTATATTTGTGGTTTCGCAAACTTTATCACAAAAATACGTAGATTATATGGAAACCAGCGAATTTTAGACTTTTATTTTAATATTTAGTGAGGTTATACGATATGTAAACTTAGTCAAAATACCTAATAGAAAGAAAAAATCTACCGTGCATTATTTCAATCATTTTAGAAGACACAAGCGAAATTTTATCACTCACTGACAACTTTGGTTAGTCTCTATTTGTTAGTTTGAATACGAAAAGAAATGAATATAACTTCAATTCGCTTGAATGAAGTTAGTCAAAAAAAAAACAACTAAAGTTCAAACTATACATACAGCGACGAAACAACGAAGCGTCTGTTGGAACTAAGCCTGACCTGCGTGAAACAAAATGGCCGCTTTTGGTTCTTATTCGAGGTCCACTGTGACATACCGATCGAAATGATAAGACTATTCGTTATCACACGGATCCTACTATGTGTTCATTAGTATTATGCTTATTGTAATATATCACGATTCATGTATTATCTGTAGTTCTGTTTAATTATTTGATATTTATTACTTCTGTTCAAATCTTTTCTATTTAGATATTTTTACTAAACACCCGTCCGGGTGAAGGATGTATAAAGTAAAGCATGAAAGAGGAGTGCAAGAGATGCGAATGTTGAATGTTGAATAGATGTGTGGAGTGACAAGAATGGACAAGATAAGGAATGAGTATATCAGAGGTAGCCCCAGTGATTGACAAATTAAAGAGCGGACGGTTAGTGTGGTATGGACATGTGATGCGTAGAAAGGAGATGCATGTGACTAGGAGATGTATGGAAATGGTAGTGCAAGGTAGAGGGGAAAAGATCGACCGAAGAAGACATGGATGGAGTGTGTGATTGACGATATGAGAGAGAGTGGGTGTGAGTGTTGAGATGACGGCTGATAGATGATAATGGAAGAGAAAAATGTGCCGACTCCACCTAGTGAATAGTGGATACGATAAGGTGGAGATAAAGAAGAGATGATGGAGCTCACAGCCTTTCTGGGGTTAAGCGGTTACTGTAATTCAAACGGGTACGGCTTCGCGGCAGACATGATCTGGTCTGTGGTATCCACCCGTGCTAGCTCGTAACCGTACGCAATGCAACGTGACGTAAAATAAACATGACCACATTATCACCACAAACGACTCACACTATCGCGAAACACGTTCGAAAAGTGAACCAGGAATTTTTCGTATCAAACTTAACCTACAATTAGTACAATAATATAATGTGTGCAGTGTAGCCAACTTGTGACTCCTATTTTAAATGGAACGTAGACAAAGGCGAACAAAGAAGAATTAATAATGTATCCGATACGAATGAAGACAATCCTCTTGAAGTCGGCTAAAAAGCTCGCTACGTTTTTTTTAAGTACGTCGATTGACACCAGACTAAGAGCACTGGACAGCCATGAAGTACCTTTGCGAAGACGATTCATGTTGCTAAAAACTAGAGAAGAGAATTGTTTCGGGGAAAATGATGGGGTAGAATTGGGGTGTCGGCGCGTGCCCGTGAGGCGATGCACGGGGTAGCTGAACGTCTCACTACCCCGTGCAGGAGACGAAGCCTGGACAGACCGGGCCAGCACTGGTGTGGGGCTGCGGAAGAATTTCGATTCCCGCGGCCCCGCGCGCACTTGTAGGGAGACACCGGGGTGGTTTTAGCCAGTAGGAGTCCGGCACGCCCCTCCGCCTTTCCCCAGGCGGAGGTAGTCCAGGAGGATTACCACGCGAAAAAAAAAAAAAAAGTATTGCCCTTACAGCCATTTCTTCACCTCTTCAACATCGACAATTTACATAACTTACCTAAATAACTTTCTAAGCTCTACGCGTACTGACTTTGGTCTTTGGCCTTCAAGGACTTTGGTCCAAAACTAAGTTAGCAAGACCAAGACTGTCCTGGGTCTTGGTCTTATGTTGCTTATCCCTAAAGTCAAACCCAAAAACCCAAAACCCAACAACATGCAGGGTTACATGAGATAATTATTAAAATGTAGTTTTAGATGCTGTTATTAGCTTGATCCGTATCTACATCTATGCGTGACTTCAATCAACGGAACTTTCACTAACTTGAAATGACATTATCTTAACCAGGATAACCTGAATAAAAAATTATTGTATTTTAAATACGGTTTCAGGGTGCAAGTTTTTTGTTTCATAAGCTGCACTTACTTTTATAAAATTTTAATAATAAAAAATTTTATGTGGGCATCACTGAACGATACAATGTTACTGAATAACATAGTATGCTGCATATAGCACACATGAATGAGTCAGCTTTGAAACATGATCGAAATAACAAAACACAATGTCAACTGGAATTGGGTACATCGCTTTTATTAATAAAATCATTATTGCGTTTATGGAAACATCAAATAGTATCGAACTCAGCTGAAATACGCTATTAGCTAATCGAAAGAGAACAACTAAATTGTTTTGAAGAGTTTTTTACGTTTTATGTATTTATTTTTATTGTCCTAGTAGGCAGACGAGAGTACGGCCCACCTGATGATGAGTGGTTACCGTTGCCCATGGACTTCAGCAATGCCAGCCGCTGCCTACCGTTCTTGATAAGTTGACTCTAGGCCAAAGCAATTTACATTATGTGTTTACATTACATAACAAATCGTGACGAACCGGCTGGCCCTATGAAGTAAACGTTTTCAGAGTTCAAGGGAGAAAATATTTAAGATTTTTCGTTAGTAGGTAGTTTTTCATATACATTTTTTGTCGAAAAGTTGTTTTTGTTTGAAGAAAATGCAACACGATTTATTCAGATATAATCAACCCTGATGTAGGTAATCCGAATCTATAATTTCCATTTTAACATTTTGCTACACTACGCTCTTATGTGCTTTATACAGCCAATAAGCTAAGTCAACTGTTATACTCGGTGATTTATTAGGGCTCTGGAAACGTCCTTCTTCAAGAAAATACATCTCAGCGAAGTGGAGAAACGCGGTCCCTACGTGAAAAGTGTCATTTATAACGCTGATCATTCACCATCAAGTGAACCAAATTCTAGTTTGAGTTCAGAGTAAATAAAACGAGAAAACATCAAGCGATACGTACGTTCGTTCTCACATACCATTTAATTGGTTTCCGTAACTAAAAGTTATATTTTTCGGCTAACCAAAAACGAACACGCGTAAGCTGATACTAGGCTGCACTAAAAGTATCGGGAATGGAATATTTCCACTGTTCCTGTCATATTAAAATCTTTTTAATTAAAAACTCCTTGGTTTTAAAAATCGAATACCATTTATTTATTTAAAAAAAGATTCTCGGTCTTGTCACGAGGTTTTGTCAAACTTGTTTAGTCGTTGAGAAAATGGAATTGACTCGAGAAAATTCAAGAGCGATGATTTATTATGACTTTCGAAGTGGTTTAACACAAAAACAGTGTGTTGACCGGATGATTTCTGCATTTGGTGATGAAGCCATCCAAAACCACAGTTTATCGCTGGTTTGCTGAGTTTCAACGTGGACGTGTCAAGCTCAGTGATGATCCCCGTCAAGGTCGTCCAAAAACTGCAGTCACCCAAGAAAACGTTGATGCTGTGCGTAAACTGATTGAGGAAGATCGACATGTGACATACCGCGAAATTCAGGCAACTTTAGACATTGGCATGAGTCAAATACAAATAATCTTGCATGAACAATTAGGTGTAAAAAAGTTGTTTTCCCGATGGATACCGCATTCAGCAGCAGAAAGCGGCTCGCGTTACTTGGTGCGTCAGAACTCTCGAAAGATTCCACGCAGGATCCTCAAATGCTGTATACAACATTGTATCAGGTGACGAATCCTGGATATACGCGCACGAACCCGAAACAAAAAACCAGTCACGAGTTTGGGTGTTCGAAAATGAGTTAAAGCCAACAAAAATTGTTCGTTCACGGAGTGTTGCAAAAAAAATGGTGGCCACGTTTGTCTCCAAAACCGGCCATGTTACGACTATTCCTCTTGAGGGACAAAGAACGGTTAATGCAGAATGGTATGCTATCATTTGTTTGCCACGGGTCGTTTCCGAACTCCGTAAAGAGAACTGCAACCGCCGCATCATCCTCCATCACGACAATGCGAGTTCTCACACCGCGCACAGAACAAAAGAGTTTTTAGAGCAAGAAAACATAGAATTATTAGACCATCCGCCGTACAGCCCCGATCTAAGCCCTAATGATTTCTATACTTTCCCTAAAATAAAGAATAAATTGCGTGGACAGAGATTTTCATCACCTGAAGAAGCTGTGGACGCCTAGAAAACGGCCATTTTGGAGACCCCAACTTCCGAATGGAATGGTTGCTTCAATGATTGGTTCCATCGTATGGAAAAATGTGTCAAATTTCGCGGAGAATACTTCGAAAAGCAATAAATACATTTTTAAATAGTAATGTTGATTCACTTCGTTAATTCCCGAAGTTTTCAGTGCCGCCCTCGTACTGAACCAACTAGCCGGTATATAGAACGCTTTGCGGAGCTACAAGTTGTTTATTACACATGGCACGAGAAAGTTAGCTTAGCTAGCTCAGAACAACTCGAGTCGATATTGCGATCTTAGACACGAGATTAATTTCCGTGGAAGTGCCTAGGTGCCATCACCTTATTGTATATAACATCTCTGATTAATCGTACTTGTCTCTAGTAAGATTTTTTGTACATAATATTTTTGAAAAGATTCGATTCAAAACGCCTCGATTGAAATAACCTTCCTATGCTTACGTAAGTACTATGCGATCGACATAATCACGTATATCAGTAATGATCTAGTAGTTAGTACTCTGTGAAATGTAGTTTAATTTTTTTTTACTACGAAATAAATAAATAAAAATTCAAAATGTGATTAATATAATAAATAATAGTTTAAAAAAATACGCTTTTATAGAAAATCCAACTAAAAAAATAGAAAATAAATTTTAATAAATTTGAATTAAAAATAGTGCAAGAAAAAATGATTTTATTGTAAAAAAAGCGTGTGAATTGTCATCGGTCCTTAAGGATGCGACAAAATTATTTCATTTGGAAATTATCCGTTCATTTGGATATCATTTAATAGGTACAAAGTGGGTCCCGTGGCTTAGTCGGTTATTATGTTGTTATAAGTATGCCAAATTTCGAATTAATCCGATGTTTTGCAGGGAGTCGAAATCATGTTCAACGATTCCCTTACATACTAACATACATACGACTGAAGTTAATAAAAGCGTATTAAAATAAGATGAAATTTTGAATAATTTATTTTAACGGCTAATATCTTTATCCTCCCGAGTGACTTTCAATTCGGTTCGCAGATTCTCTCCCACACGAACAAGCACTGATCGGACCTACGACGGACTCGACTAACCAGTGGGTGTATTACGAAATTGAACAAAACATTGAGTGTGTCATGTCCATATCTTACACGACACGACGGCGAACATTATTGGGAATTACATGTACCAAATTCTCCTAAATTCTAGTACCTAAATTCTAGATCACATCTTCTCGAACAAAAATGTAATACCGCTGGAAATTTAGCTTGGCCGACATTACGCAGAAATGAGTACGGGATTCTTTGAGCTGATAAGTACGTCTTTTTTTTTTAGTATATAGGAGAAAACCGAATGATCATTGTTCTATACTCTTCATATACACTGTGTTACTTATAATATTTTGTATTCAAGTTTAACAATATTTGCTATGTGTATGTGCATTACTATAATTCTCATGTTGTATTTGTTATTTTAGCTGTTCTACACACACTCATCACTTTTAATTATTATTCTCATAATCCTCTCGCAGGTCTGCTGGAAGAGATTTCTTAAAGAAATAAGCAGTGCCTTTGTACATAATTTTCCTATTACTCTGTAATATGTCATCTTTTTTGTGTGCGATTCCGATCCACCGGTATATACAGCCAAGCACTGCTCTTGCTAGGGCTAGTGTTAGCAAGTTCTTTGCAGGTTGAGCCCGTGAGCTCACCTACTCGTCCGGGCTTAGCCGGAATAGCCCCTTCAATGAACAGGTAGAGAAAAAAAGGAGTAGCTGGAATAGCCCCTTAGGCTACCAGTGAACAGATAGAGAAAAAAAAAATGATTGTCATACATTTTTGCGAGTAGTAAACGCGTTTAAAACTACTTTTATGGTTTAATCTTGCATTTACCATGTTACTTTTATTAAATTTTATAAATAACAAAATGATAATGATAATAATAATATCGATAGCGATTTAGTCGTAAAAAGCAAACTTCATGATAATGAATACGTACATAATAAAATCTTAATAAACGTCCACCGCTGAGCATATTATTATGGGTCCCTATTTGCATCACATATTGCAAAACAATTGCTTATTCGGTTGAACGGTCCACGGCCGAACTGGTATTAAGTTGTCACCGAAGCCCATAGACATCAACAATGTAAATACAGCCACCCATATTGAGACATGAGTTCTAAGTATCAGTTCTATAGTACAACGGGTGCTCTAATTTTCACACCGAAACGCATTATTATTTTGTGGTAGGAATAGACAGGGCGGTAGTGTGGTACCTACCCGGACGATCAGATGACGTTCTACCACCAGTTATCAAATTGTTTTGTACCAAAACAATTTAATATGTCTGCCACCATTGTTAAATTCTTTTTCACACCGGAGCCCGCGTTTGCTTACCAGCTGAAATTATGCGCACACTACGGGAATTAATATAGGCTTCTTCAATTACATACAGCTAATAATATAAGGTTTAAAAAAAAGCAAAAACGGTTTTTGAATCAGTTTTCGCTACGATAAATCTAGTAAGCCCAAATCGATGTATCAACCGGTAGATTTTTTAGGGGTTCTGTAACCTCGGCCTCAATCACGGGTCACAACCATCACGGTACCAACTCGACATTGCGTTGCGTATACGGGGTGAAGTCATGGCTTAATAGTGCCTATAAAACGTCAAATAAAAACAAACCTTTTGATTTTGTACGGATGCTTTATTATTATTATTTTTATTGCTTAGATGGATGCACGAGCTCACAGCCCACCTGGTGCTAAGCGGTTATTGGAGCCCATAAACATCTTCAACGTAAATGCGCCACCCACCTTGAGATATAAGTTCTGAGGTCTCAAGTATAGTTACAACGGCAGCCCCACCCTTCAAACCGAAACGCGTTACTGCTTCACGGCAGAAATAGGCAAACTTAAACAGAGGAATTTACCACAGAAATATGCAGGATTGCGGCCCCCATCCGAGCGGACAGTAAAATTAGAAGCGGGCTACAAGAATATCTTAGAAATGAGAAGGTATTCGAGGAGAATCTATATAAATAAGAACGAATTGCTGTTCGTTAGTCTCGCTAAAACTCGAGAACGGCAGGACCGATTTAGCTAATTTTGGTCTTGAATTATTTGTGGAAGTTCAGAGAAGGTAGATAAATATGAAAATTCTTGGAATTAAATAAAAATAACAATGTTGTTTTTCCTTTGATGTGTCCGCCGTCGGACGGATTTCTTTTGTTTGATTTAAGTTTTTTATACAAAAGTTTAGGTATTTTATTTATCGATTGAGGCACTGCGAAGTCTGCCGGATCAGCTAGTGTTAAATAAGTTTTATCACACACGATTAGGCGAATGTATAAATTTGAACAGGTGTGAAATCAGCGGAACGTAAACCTTAAGAAATTTTCTATATATGATCGTAAATGTCCTTCACTCATGTACTTATAAGTGTCCTACATAGATTAAACGTTTAGCGGAAGTGTTGCACGGCTTCGCTCCGTACGTACTACGTCTTCAGAGATTAGTTATATTTATTTCACCTCAGTAAGAAGTTATCACGATCTTTTTTAGTCCACTGAGCTTCACGCCGGATCTTCTCAGTGGATCGCGTTTCCGATCCGGTGCTAGATTCTGCGAAGCACTGCTCTTGCTAGGGCCAGTGTTAGCAACGTTTTCGTTCACCTATACGGCCAAGCTGAAACAGCCTCTCAAGGCTATCAGTATAAGTAGAAAAAAAAAACGGCCTTTGGGTCCTTTTCAATTTTGCGGCCAAAAAAGTAACGATTTCATGAATTTAAACTCTCTCTAATTTTCCATTTTTTTTTGTATTTAGGCGTGTTCTGAATAACAAATGCTTCATCACAATCAAGTCAATCACATTATATAATATATTCAATCATATTTTTCATTTTACGCATTTAATACTGAACTATACTGAGACCTTAGAACTAAATATCTCAAGGTGGGTGTCGCATTTACATTGTAGATGTCTATGGGCACCAGAAACCACTTAACACCAGGTGGGCTGTGAGCTCGTCCACCCATCTAAGCAATAAAATAATAATAATACTTTGCTGACGTCACAACGACAGTACTAAGTTTAAACGCATTACAATAAATGACACACAGACAAACAGCCAAACTTACTATTTATCGTTAGAAAACTGAATCGTTCTAATCTGTACCACAAACTATTGAATAGTAAAATAGTAATCGCGAGATTAGAGCCGTAAAAATGTTGGTCCGTGAAATAGATCAGTGTAAAGAGTAACATAATATCAACTTTTTTGACGAACAATGCGTTGAAATCTTTTGGGGGGCGCGGCAGGGGGTGTCCTATTCCTAAAACTACGTCTTACATGAAAACATAACAATTGCGTGCGATTATCATGATGTTACATTACAATCGTTATCAGTTACGACGCGTGTTGATAACGATTCTGAATTCACGTTATTTTATATAATTACGTCTTAATAAGAATTGTCGGTGCAAACATATTTTTTTTCTATATAATCCGCAATAACTTGAACTAAAGGGATTTTTTTTATTGAAACATCTCACATCTAAAACCGGAAACGGTGATCTTAAGTTTTTAATAAAAACTGCGATTGACGAAACTTTGCATTCTAGTTTAATTTCTACTTTTGTGACAACTAGCGCCATCTAGTTTACGTCTTGTTAACTATTTGTGAACGAGATAAGCAACTGCGAGTTACACAGTCTAAAACGTTTTTATTAGCCTAAAGTTTAAGCCTTATACTAGCTAGGTAACAAAACATTAATATTTTTTTCTCGTAACGACTTCATACTGAATGTATTGTTATTATTTGTTTAATAAATATTGTTTCTTTTTTTATTTATTTAAAATATTCCTTTCAAATGGACTGTTCCATTACTGTTACTAATATTTCATTTAAATTCATAAGTAACGCATAATAATTTATTGTTTTCAATCATAAATACCGCGTAAGATTATTAAGACTTTTTTCTTAAACTAAGGATATAGGCTTGAAACGAAAAACGAAATATATTCGTTCTTATATTCCTACTAGCGACCCGCCCTCGCTTCGCTTCGGAAACATTAAAACAAACATGAAACAAAAAAAAAAATTAAAAAAAGTAGCCTATGTTCATCAGGGACAATGTCGGCTTCTAATGGAAAAAGATTTTTTCAAATCGGTCCAGTAGTTTCGGAGCCTATTCGAAACAAACAAACAAACAAATCTTTCCTCTTTATAATATTATAGTATAGATATTCAAATTATCAGAAACTATTAACTATTATCAGATACTAACTCCAAGGAGGAATCAGGATGCGGGAAATAGAAAATCCATTGCGGTATAGGAATCAAGAACAAATAATTCCAGTTCTTAGCTTAGGCTACATTTAGTTTTTTTTTTCCACAGGAGAAAATCGCCGGATCCCCACCCGCGCGGCAGGTGGGGTACGTGGGAGTTGAACCTCACTAAAAACTCCTGCCGCTCACAGCCGGCGCCCTACCTCAGCTATTGAGACGGTGGGACAGGGTTGACGCAGATCACATTACATCCATCCCCATGTAGTAGTAAAACATGAAGAAAATTCATAGAAATTGCTCAAACTCTCGTGTCCATAACGTCCTTAGACAACGTTAAGGCTCCACCAGTAGCTCGTGTTTGTCTGTCTGTTTATCCAGAGACTCATTTACCAGCATTCAAAATCGTCATTAGAACGAATGCTATTATTTTAATTTAAATGCATTACAGATAGATATTTAGAACAAATATTGAATTGTATGAAGATACAATGAGAACAATCATATACTCACCTTTGTTGGAAATCAATGAAAACTGAAAGACCGGAAGACATATGTTTTCCAAAGAACTAAATAGTTTAATGAGCTGGGTGATTTTTTTTCATTCATAGATAATTCTGTCTCATCATCCAACAGTTACATCAATTATAATAATATTAATAAGCACAGTTTTAGATTGAGGCGAACAATGGACAGCTCTTAAAAATTTTTTTTCAATTGAGCTTACAGTTATATTATAGAAAATTGGCTTAGAAAGCTTAGAGTGAGCATGGTAACTAAAATTTTGGCACTTATAATGCATTCTTACACTCGTTAACACAACGAACTAGCTTCATTATCAATTTCTTTACATCTTGAACTATTCACATATAACTGAATCTATACCTTTAACATTATTATCACAAAATACTATGCAAATTTTGGGTACTGTCTTATTATACATCATTATACTATTACATATTTTAAACGGTACTACAACTGACTAAGCCAAAGACGTAAGTGTGTAAATTCAGAGATCTATGTCCAGCAGTGGACAACTGTGGGTTGATGGTGATGATGATATTATGTTTGGTGATGGTGATAGTATATTATGTTTGTATTGATCGTTGATTGAAATTTTATGCACAAACACAAACAGAAGAATGTTTTTCTTTTGCTGTTATTCGCCATGATTGTAATTTTGAATTGATTATTTAAAATTTTGTTTTTGCTTTCGGAAACAACATTTTGTTTTTATTGAACACAGATATTACTCCTGAGAGGCTATAACAATTACTTACCTTGAAATGTTGGTGCGCCGCTTGTTCCTCAGCCTCAAACTTGTGTTTTATGTTCTCGATCCTCATTTGCTTGAGTATGCCGGCTACTTCGATTCTGGAGATAACCGTTACTGAATTAGATCATATATCATATACACCCAATTCATTCATACATTTAAATTATTTACTATAACTATCATGTATAGGGTTCTGGTATGGAATCTTGGCTTCATAAAGCTTTTACTACCTCACTGTACTACCAAGGAACTCTTAAAGGGTCAGGGCAAAAACTCCAGTGCCTAAAATGCTTCAAAATCATTGTCTATTTTTTAAATCACATCTTAACTTCGTAAAAGTAACAGACTGTCATAGAGCCAGTGGCTCATATTCTAGTAACTGTTTTGCACCTGTAATAATGTACTTCCTGAAGGTGCTGGAATGGCAGGAGTGAGACTTGCAACACATATCTAACATGAGCTCTTTATATTTAGGGACATGTAGCAGCTTTGTCACACATTGTGATGTCTATGGTCCTCAGTAACAACTTACAGCAGGTGGGCTGTGATCCTCTTCATCAGCTATCTGTGCATTCAAAAATAAATAAACACACAAAGAATTTAAACTTCAAATAACAGCCTGATTCTAATTAGTCAGTATCTAGTAGTAAGCTCTTCCGTCTTTTTCCAGCCTAGATCATTCCTAGTTTATATTCACTCTACCAAAATACTCAGATTAGTGATAGAGCTTGTTGTGAGCCCAGATAGGTAAGTATAATGGTCCTGCATAATTCTGCTGTTTCAACATGAAGCATATATTCTATTGCAATAGAATTCAAACTCATTTTGTGAGATGGACGTTTCCAAATAATGTTTTATTTTTAGATACATTTTCTGTTGTTTCAATAAAATTACAAGTTGTAAAATTGCTGTTTTGGTGGTTCTCAAGTTGACCCAGTACCACTTAAAAAACTGAAAAACTTCTATTATTTCTTAAAATGTTATCATTTTTTGTAATATTATAAACAATTATAGTTATAGTTATTCCCATGGAATTTATTGTTCTAGAAGCATTGTCAATTTAATCACTTTATTGCTTAAGACAGTCAAATGAAATCAAAGTGACTTTACTGCCGGTTTCAGAATTGATTTTGGTACTAAAAAGTTAGTAGTGGACTTTTTGGAATGAAAATCACTAAACAACAGGTAGGGTCTGAGCTTCTTCACCGATCTCCATATGAGTATCTCAAAGTCTACATATTGCATAGGCAATACAGAATCTAAGAAAGAAGACACTACAAGAAAATGAACAATATCATTGATTATGTTATTGTTTTTATTTATGTTGTAGTTTTAAGATAGTAATATTTGTGGGGGTAATAGTGTGATTATTTGTCCACTTAATCATTTTTTATGAATTAAATTATCTCAAAAGATCCACTGTCGAATGTATCTAAGTTTTTAACTAATTTTATTTAATTTCCGCACCTGATTCTCATATTCTCCTGCAGTCTTCGAAGTGGACCAAGATATTCCTGGGAGCGACCACCCCTCACTTCAGCCAGTTGATATTCGACTTGCTTCACTCTCTCTACGTACAATTGTTCTCGAAGGACAGTGAATTGTCTCTCAAGTTTTGCTGTGAATAATTTTGGTAAAGCTTGTTAGAATATTTCACACTTATATTTCTGACATTTTATTTTATTATACAGACATATTATCTTTGGGAGTTTTAATTTATTTACAAAACTTAATAGCACTTAAAAATATAGTTGCTCAACATAAAATTGTTAAATAGCCAGAAGATTAAGATTGTTCAACTGCAAAGCTAGTTAGTTTTATTTAGTTAGTTAGTATTATTGCATTATTTATACTGTTACTTTTTATTAAATAGCGAATTTAAATTGTCTTTTTCGTTCAATATTTTTATCGAAATACAAAAGTGTCCAGTAAGAGCTCTTTAGCTATGAAATTATATAAATTTAATCTAGATAATGCCATTTAGTACATTATTTATGAATGTTATAATAATCTAATGTATTATTAGTTAAAAATATATACGATAACTCTACTGAAACAGCGATTAGAGCCCATATGTTTCGAAAACAACTCGACATTGTTTTGTAAACATAACCTCAAATGTAACTTATCTACGAACCTAAGTTATCGAGACATTCGTTTCTGCGTCTCTCACACTCGCCTTCGTCCATTTCTGAAGAATCGTCGGAGTCAGGCTCGTCAGCTTCCTCAGCGCTAGAGTCCCGGTCTGGGCCACGGGAAGAGCCCCCAGATCTTTCGGTATCACCCCCAGACATTTCTCCGTCTCCATCACTATCGCCTTCCACTTTCATTGACGGCATTACGGAAATATATGTTTAGTTATGAAGTAGAATTAATTTTAATTTTGTAATGAATTGTGTTTTCGCTCCAATTAGTAAATTGCAAAATTTAAATACCTACGTCAAAATAAATTTGTGAAAGTGAAGTTAACGTCAATGTCATAGATAAGTTATTGTCAAAAGTCAAAATAATAATGGTTTAATTTTCAACAGGAAAGGCGAAAGTATCATACCATAACATACAATCTGGTATAAATGTATGTGTGTATTTTATGATTTGGAAAATAATATAATCATATGTTGTATGTGTATATAATAATGTATAATAATATAAAATGATTTATCGGAATCATCGATTGGGTTCGAATGAAATGAAACGTAAAATGGAAGCTACTGGTTGAGACTTCAATGGACTATTGGGAAGAGCCCAAGAAACCACGTCCAGCGACTTTGTTTCATTGTCCTACAATTATGCACTTCAGATGCTAAACGGTTAATAAACTCTTGTAAACGTTTAAACCTGAAGACGCTAAATTAATTCACACAATTACATTTCTCGCGTTCCTGCAACAAAACCGTCAAAATGTAGATGTACAGTACTTTCAGATTTTTCAATACATGACAGGCAAAGATATCATACCATGAGTGTAATCTCTTATTTTGCTGTTAAAGGTCGAAGCCATGTTATTTGAAAAGTGAAATGGGGCGGAATTAAAGCATCTGATTTATCTGAAATAGCCTTAAAAGCCATATCTGGAGATTTTTAGGCACTTTCATCATCATCATCATCATCAACAGCCCACAGTCGTCCACTGCTGGACATAGGCCTCTCCCAATCTACACCACTGAGCCCGTTCTGCGGCTCTCCTCATCCACTTCTTGCCGGCCACCGTGCGGAGGTCATCGCACCATCTAGCTAGGGGGCGTCTCACGTTACGTCTTCCGCTGCGCGGTCTCCACTCAAGGACCCGTCTGCTCCAGCGATCGTCAGTCCTACGGCATATATGGCCAGCCCACTGCCACTAATTATTTAGGCACTTTGTTATATCCTAAATAATTAGTAAGCCAGTATGAGTAATCAACGTTTAATCGTTGAATCCTGAAGAGTTAAAAATTAACTAAACTAAACAATTTATGTGCCTCGGCTCGTCTCAAAGGACTCCACTTTAAACATACTATTTAAAGGTGACTATTATAGACCATCAGATACAACACTTTCGTTATTTCTAGTGCCTTAAATTAGATTTATATTTATATGACCACTTATAACGGAGAGCGATCAGATTGTTTATGCGTTTAAAGATTCAAAATGCAGTGGTGTTTATGTCCATAAAGATAATGTTGGTGGTTCCTGACATGATAACTTTTTTTTTCCCTTCCTAAGCTGATAGCCTTGAGAGGCTATATCAGCGGAACCTTAACTAGTAGGTGAGCTCACGGGGCTCAAACCTGACGACGTTGCTAACACGAACCCTAGCAAGAGCCGTGCTTCGCAGAATCTGCCACCGGATCGGAAACGCGACCCAATAGAACATCGTTAATACCAAACGTAGTGTTTCTAAATGCGCAATGAAACTCTATTAAAAAAAGAATCTCACGGAGTCATTGGGTTAAATAGGCGGAGTGTTGTCTAGCCCTCAGACACAGTCCACTGAGTTTCTCACCGGATCTTCTCATTTGGTCGGGTTTCCGAACCGGTTGTAAATTCTGCGAAGCACTGCTCTTGCTACGGCGAATATTATCAAACGTCAGGTTAGAGCCGTGAGGTCGAGGTCAATATAATAGGTAGGATTTTTATGTCTTCGATCGTCGGTTTTCGATATACAAACTTAATAATATTATTATAAACCTCGATTATTTATGTTCGAGAAGTACATTATTACAAATTATTTTGGTTTTTCTAATAATAAATACAACCCTTTAATCAATTGATTCATTTAAAAACCGCGTACCTTTAATAACAGTGTAATTATTTTGTAATTAGTTAAAACAAAACCGCGTAAGTGACTTTACACAAAATCTAGACTAACTACGATTAAATTTACGTTATTTTCCATTAAAGAAAGGTGTAAAGAACTAGCTGTTAAGTTCAGTTGGTAATAACAATTGAAATGGCTGAGTTATTCAGTTTTTTCTTCCTCCTGTAAAATCATCAAAAAGCAAATACGCGGTCTTTACAAGTTGCTCTTACGCGGATTCGCACGCGCAGCGACGAAATGCTATTTCAAGATGGCACCCTCACACCCCGTAAACTTACCAACAAGTGATGAATTCAATTAAAACCAATATTATCTGATATTAAATTTAATAGGTAGTCTATTATTTACATTAAATTGTTCTCTATTAACATGTTATTTATAAATCTTTATTCAGTTGTTAATAAATTATATACAGGACTATTTATAAATTAGGTAATAATAATATCAATACTGTGGAACCTTTTATATTTTAATCACAAATTTAATGCAGTAGTGACTTCTGCTATACTTTGTTGAAATCTCTAGTACATTAAATTATGTAGTTTAAAAAGTAAAGATACAAACGAAAAATAACAAAACATTGTATAAACGATAGCACCTCCACTGGCTAAATTATAATATGTATTCATGGTTTCAAATAAAGGACCTATTAATAATGTGAAACAGTTTTTGATGATTCTGAGCTTATACCGAACCCATTATATGTGTGTTCCACTTACGGTAACATTTAGATTATACAATGGCCAAGTTCGATTTGCGATAAAAAAAAACTATGAATTTAACCAGCGCTCAAACTGAAATCAGTTTACGCCTAAACAAAAAAATACACAATACTGATATAATATTCATATGACATAGATAGGTACTTAATATGA
The DNA here is from genome assembly GCF_030267445.1 of Bombyx mandarina. Classification (NCBI taxonomy): domain Eukaryota; kingdom Metazoa; phylum Arthropoda; class Insecta; order Lepidoptera; family Bombycidae; genus Bombyx; species Bombyx mandarina. The sequence goes on along the minus strand of NC_143224.1, from coordinate 1,969,920 downwards.
AAATTGTGATTCTCAAAGATGATCATTGGTACCACTATTCGAGTGGTTTCATTTGGCACTAACATAATTGGATATTTTTACACAATTCTATCTAAACAATTTTACCGCGACTTTGTATATTTATTGGACATTTAGAATATTTGTTTTCATTTTATTTTGTATCATTATTGCTATAATAATCCTGTTATATTATATTAGTGAATCACAGAGGGTCCGAGATGAACTAAGAAACATAATTTCATTGATGGCTAAAAGAAATCCAATAAATAGAATTTTGCATGTGATTTTATTTCAGAAATATCGCATAGTGTCTAAGTTAAAACAGGATACTGTATTTTAAGTCATAATTTTTGAACCGTCAGCTGTCAAATAGTTAATAAAACAATCGGGCAAAGGTATCGAAATTTTCTATAAAACAGATATGTCGTTACACACAGTAGAATTTTGATTATACGGATATAAAATATTGCTTCTCTACTCACTATGATAGCGATTTTATTGATTTTTGTTGGTATCAACATGCTACGCTCGATCCACCTCATCAGCGAGAACTTCAAGATAAAACTACAAGGAGAAAATTTTCAAAAAATTCCTATTAAAACTACCTTTATAAATTTGGCCTTAGAGAAATATTTTTATTGTATTATTCATCGTACTTTATTCTTTATTTTTTTTCGTTTTAACTATCTATGTTTTTTATTTTATTTAACTGCTGCCCGTAAATTCCATCGCATTAATATTATTGTAGCAGTGATGGTAAAATTTAACAATCTATTAACTTTCCCCTAGTTTAATTTATTAAAAAGTTCTGGATGTATTATAAATAGGCAATGTTTTAGGTATTGAATAAATGTAATACATATCTTTTCGAACATACGTAATATAATTCAACAAGGGTTCGAGTTTTTACTATTCAATAAGTTGGAAAATTATTTTATTCAATATGTAAAAACATTTTTTAAAACATCATAAAACTCGAATACATACTTAATTAAAATACGATTATTTGAATTGGTACACGCACACAAAATTAAATGGCAACACAGCCAATTTAATTTGAAACATGGTAATGGAACATAATATACACAGAAAATATATTTTTAAATAACGAGTTTTAAATACATTGATAAAATTCGTGTTCACGAGTATTGGACAAATGGAATGAAAAAGTGCCAATTTAGTGGTCTACATTAAGAGCTAACTATTGAAATTGTAAATTTCTCTCATTGTCACCTCTACCCTCATCTTTTCATAAGATTTCACATCTCACTAAGCTGCTACTCGAAGTTGCCAACGAAATTTTAAACATTAGCCCTCTACAAACTCGTGTTTTGGAAGATTTAATGTTGGCAACCCTCAAACAATAAGTCGTTTTAAAACAAACCGTTGATTAGTGACGCTAAAGTGATGCTTGCTTCTTTAACATAAGTACAAAATTAAGATTGAAACAGAAACTGTTTCAACTGGTAATGCATATGACACGAACGTGTCTACAAAATATAAAAATTAAATTACCAATTTAGCCCACACTCTGTCACACCGTTCGGTCTAAAATTTATATTTCATGTTAATGTAAACCTTACCTTGCATAAATAAGGTTTACTAACGCAATTTGTACAGGTTCTATGAGACTTAAAATGAAATTCGAGCTTAATTTAGTCAACTTGAATGATAATATAACGTCTCTTTTTAAAACTTCATTGAAGATTGAAAGTCTTATCCGGCATAGTTACATATGTAGATACCTGCTAACGCGTCAATAATTTCGTACTTTAAATTGAAATCCGCCGGTATACGTCACGACGCGTGACGGCAGCCCGCGCGGTTGTAGTCCCTTAACCAAAAATACATGACAAAAAATGGTGTCTATTTAAAAAAAAAATTAAATGAAATGTAAAATAATTCGCGAAACATGTTTCAAATAGAATTTACTTTTACAAGTTTACAGATCGCCAATTATTGCATACTTTACATTGCGGGCTTACGCAGTATTAAATTACTAAGCAAGACTTAGATCACCAATTTTTTATTCCCAGTTACAAGTTTATGTACCTAATGGCTTATTTAATTTATACCGTTTCGGCTTCCGTAGTTGATTCTGACCGGGACGACAGAGTGTAAAGTTATTTGGCGTAAATTATCGAAACACAATAAGATATCCCTACGGTAATTTTCATTTATTAGCATCATCAACTAAATTCGGGAACACATTATTAAATTCTATATTTTCTACAAAACTCGTACTCGTATCGGTACATCTAGCTCTACGCGAAACAATCTCTTTAGACGTATGATTATTATTGTGTCTTTTCAAATCGCAAGCATTCATAACGTAGACGAGCAAATGTAAGATCACTTGCGTTAAAATCTCGAACAGAAACACAAAATTTAACATGACGCTCCTTGTATACGTTCGCGTTACGTTACGTTTAGTCTCCGTCACGTTAACGTTACGTCGCCTAATCTCGTTTTCGACTCGAATCAGTCTTTTAGTTGCCGGACAAGCAACTATGTTGAATTCTCGCTAGGTGTGCTTGAGCCAGTGAGCGGGCACCCACTGCGGCTCGCGCTCCAAGCTGTTGATCTCGTTCAACAGCTGCTGGTAGGCACGTTGTGTGTCGTTATTGATTATTATCATGTCGAATAAATGGCCCCATCTCAATTCCATATCTCTTGCAGTTGCAATTATTTCTTTGAGCTCCTCCTCCTGTAATTAAAAAAAATTCTTGAAAACATAACAATGTCATCAATGTAGCCAGCGTATTTCAAACTTTTAAACTCAAAAAATATACAAAATTAAACACTTGAAGCTTTAAACATATTGATTATTAAAATTTTGTAAATAAAAATAATCTACGAGATTAATAAAACTCTTAGTTTTTTTCGGTAACGTTAATGGCAATATTTGTTGAAACCCATTGATGATATCCAGGCGGCGTACCTTGAACGCCTCCGCATTCCGGATCTTCTTCTGTCGTAGTTTCTCGAGGCTGGGCGGTGCTACGAACACGGTGTAGGGCTTGAGGTCGGAGTTACGCAGGATCTTCAGCGACTGAGGATGCAGGTTCAGCACACAGATTTTACCGGAGTTCACTACTTCACGTATCGCTTCCAGTGACGTGCCTACAAAAAAAGAAATACATTAACACAATTAACTGGTGGTAGGACCTCTTGTGAGTCCGGACGGGTAGGTACCACCACCCTGCCTATTTCTGCCGTGAAGCAGTAATGCGTTTCGGTTTGAAGGGTGGGGCAGCCGTTGTAACTATACTGAGATCTTAGAACTTATATCTCAAGGTGGGTGGCGCATTTACGCTGTACATGTCTATGGGCTCCAGTAACCACTTAACACCAGGTGGGATGTGAGCTAGTCCACCCTAGTTCTTAGCAATAAAAAAATACGTGTTTAGACCAAATTATGAAAGTATTAATTAAGGTAAATTATGTACCTAACAGTAAGAAACAGTAAGAAGAAGATAACGTGTGGAGTCAAAAATTCAAAACTCGGCAGGGTTTCATTCCTATAACGAAACCACTGCACAAACAGTTTTAAAAAAGAATTTAAAACTCATACAATTATTGGAAGTTATTGTTTTCTTCATTATAAAAGTAATAAAGTAAACAACATAAATGAAAATAACAAAAATAGTATTAGGGAGATTTTATACGATTTCTATCTTACCGTAGTAAGCCTTTTCATATTCTCCATGCTCGACGAACTTTCTGTTCAGTATGTCGGCTTCGAACTGCGTGCGCGATATGAAGTGGTAATCCTGGCCGGGCACTTCGTGGTCCTTACGCGGCCTCGACGTGTCTGGAAACAAAACAGTTCTGACATCAATCACTCATCAGTAAAGACAACAACAACAGAGCCAAATGCTAATAAAGATTATGATTCACGAGATGTCCTACCACGAATAATTACGCAAATTATAATTTTGCGGATTTGATTTTTATTACACGATGTTATTCCTTCACCGTGGAAGTCGATCGTGAACATTTGTTTAGTAAGTTTCATTAGAAAAATTTGTACCCGCTAGTGGGATTCGAACACCGTTGCATCGCTAGATACGAATGCACTGGACGTCTTATCCTTTAGGCCACGACGACGACAACTTGATAGCATTCTAATAACTCTAAAGGGACAATCAAAGTTTGATACTCACGCGGCACGGCTGCGGCAAACCTCGAGCCGTCCTCCATGAGTCTCTGTCGCAGTTCGTGTCGGCCTATGTTGGGTGGCCCTATCAGCACTATGGGTCGCTTGTGTGACGCGCGCGGATAGTACAGTGCTACCTCTTCGTACGTCAGGATCTCTTCTTGTTCGTATTCTGGAAGCGACAATGACAGTGGCGTTTTGATTAAAAGAGTTTCTTTTTGGATGTAACTAGAGAGATCTATTGCGGGAAAACAATTTTGAAAATGGAGTGCAAAGTTTTGAAATTTTTTAGATTCTAGATGCGTTCACAAGTTTCTAAATGACTGACTCTTTAAAGCTATTAAATATTACTTTGAAAGAATTCGTTACATAAATATGTGCATATCATCACAGATACAAGTCAAGCTAGTTAAAGCGTGTTTAATTATTTTTTTCCCCGTTATGTAACACAGCTGTCGTATTATTTATTTACCATGTCTATCAATATCTGTTTAGTTATGCTTTATTAACTCTTAAACGCTCTACCCACGAAATGTGAAGTTCGTTCACGGTTGGGTATCAGTAATAACATAAACCATGAATGCGATTCAACCAGTTATTCCCAAACTTTTATCCAAACGAAAAATTTTGTATAAATATGATCCTTGAGATGCAATAGGTATGTAGAACTAAAATGGACCTAAGTATTCACTTTTAGCAAACCGTCTTGTATTGTTTCTTGAATATTTTCCATTATTGGAGAAAGGGATAAATGTATACAAATTAAAAATAATAATCTATATGAATAGTAGTCGGTTAGATCCAATGGTGCAAGTGTACTTTATCCCAATTGTGGCTTCAGCATTGATCAGCCCTAGGATGTCTATTATTTATGTTATCAACAGAAACATATATTGAAGTTTCAATGTTTTATAACGCCACAACAATCGCTAGCGAGTGAAGGTACATTAATATACTTATGCTTTCAAGATTGACATTCAGTGTAAAACTTTGGGAATCACTGGTTTATGCGGTTTGCCCAATTTTAGGAAATAAATAATAAAAAACAAATATAAGTACCGTCGACTGTCAAGTGCATACCGTCTCCGCCAGACGTCGAGTACAGAGGGTATCCAGCTTCACTGGTCGCCTTCTTGCCCTTCTTCTTGCGCGGCGGTTTCCTCGCGCACAGTAAAGTGCCGCCTTTCCTTGGCTTGTCGCGGGCTGCCACTTCGCCGGCTAACGTTAACTTCATTGCTTCCCGTCTGGAAACACGCGGCATTTTACTGCTTTGAACGCGCAGATAAGGTTTTTTTTATTGCTTAGATGGGTGGACGAGCTCACAGCCCACCTGGTGTGAAGTGGTTACTGGAGCCCATATACATCTATGACGTAAATGCGCCATCCACCTTAAGATATAAGTTCTAAGTTCTCAAGTATCGTTACAACGGCTCTCTCACCCTTCAAACCGAAACGCATTACTGCTTCACGGCAGAAATAGGCAAGGTGGTGGTACCTACCCGCGCGAACTCACAAGAGGTCCTATCACCAGAGTTGGATGAGGAAGAGATATATTTTGTTCAATGGTTTGTATATTTAAGCTTTGTTTTTTCTACTTATTCACTGGTAGTCTAGGTGGCTATTACAGCTACGCGCGGACGGGTAGGTGAGCTCACGGACCCAACTTGAAAGAATTTGATAGTACTAGCCCTAGCAAGAGTAGTGCTTCGCTAAATCTACCGCCGGATTGGAATCGCGACCCACACGGAAGATCCGGCGAGAAACTCACTGGGCTGTGTCTATGGGAGTTTAACAACTACCCACCTCGTCGATTTTTTAGTTACGATATTAAAAGTCGAAGGTAAGTTGCTTCGTAACAATGGAAAGTCCAGAGATCCTTGAAGCCCGAATACGGTTTTGTTTTCCGATAAAATCCTTGCGAGACTCAGACACCAAAATCGCTTCAGGCGCCCTACGATGAAGGCGGGATGGAAGCATCGTTACGTAAAAATCACTTCGGTCATGACTCAACTAATATAAAGGAGCTGTTATAAAAATAACAAAAAGTACAAAAATAGACTTTATTGCATAAGAAATATGGCTATTAAAAAACAGCTTACTGGTGTTGGAACGCTTGACTCGGTATTAGTCCGGCGAGGGTCTGGTCCTCTTCGCCTTCCCTGTACGCCTGCCACCAGTTCGGATCTTCGCGACTTATCACGTGTAACACGTCACCTTTTTGGAAGCTAATACCTGGAAGTGAAAGGTAATTATGAAATAGAATAGTCGATTAGTCGCCAGTGACCTCCAAAATTTTTAATAATTCGAAACATTGGAAGTAATGTTAAAACCGTACCGTAATGATTAAGCCGTAAAAGTATTATTAAGTATGTCTGCGGTTCGTAAAAATCGAAGAAAATATTATATACAATTTGACTGAGACATCTTCACTCCGGTTTGATAGGTAAGGCGGTCGACTATGACGGAGGTCAAATGGCAAATGGCCAAGGCCAATGTGTAATAAATTAAGCCCTTAATAATTAAATAAGTCCTTAACAATTATTTTACACTGCCCGAATGAAACCGGGTTAGAGGGTTCCGGTGAAGGTTAAGAGGCGCGTCTAGTGCAATGCCTTACAGCAGCTCTATACAACTGCACAACGATTGGTGGTGAGCTACATGCGATGCCGAGAGTGCTGGGAAGTCGCTTAGTAGGTAAGCCTTTTACAGCTTTGGTTCTTTTAAATGTTTTTTAAAGGGATTTTATGACCTGGTAACTAAGACCTTTAAGTCATGTCTTATTTTAGTTTTTATTCTTATTTTTATGAAAAATGATAATATGGAGTGAAATGAAATGAAGATGATTAATTTGAGGCATTAATCAGCTGGGACGAAACTAAAGGAAAATAGATGATATTGGATGAAAAATAATATCAGTAAAATGGTGGTCATGTACTGAGATTGTTTCAGTGGACTTCTTGGAGAATCCCGAGAAGTTACGTCCGGCGGCTTTGTTTCATTTTCCCACATTTGTGCACTTTCACAGATATTAAACAGTTAATAAACCAACATTATTACACATTTAAAGCTGAAGAAACACTAAATAGACCAAAATTACACAACTTCACTCCCCGCGTTCCCGCCCAAAAAGTCCTCGATTCCTTTATGTGCTCGACCACAGGGTCCAACGTGCAGAAACTTTGGCCAGGGCCGAAAAAAAAACATATTGAAGGGGGAAGGGTTACCGAGCTCCCTGCAGGGGATGTACACGTCGTCCTCCGGGTCGTAGTCGAAGTGCGCGCGCACGTGCAGCACGCGCGGCGGCGGAGCGGCCCGCACGCAGCGCGCGCGCGGCGCTAGCACCACACACAACGTGCCCGACAGCGCGCCCAGCACCTGACACACCTCGTGCACGGACTTGCCGCGCATCGCCACGCCGTTCACCTCCAGCAGCTGTTGGACGACAACACTTTACTAGTGGTGGGACCTCTTGTGAGTCTGCGCGGGTGGGTACCAGCCATCCATCTATTTCTGACATAGAACATGAAGATATAGAACTGACAACGGAATAATTGAAATCTTAACTTTTTTATCGCCATTTTATTTTATCGGGCTGTAGGGCGGGATCGATGGAGACAGCTGGTTGACGGAATCGGACGGAGTCACGATCCTCAACAGTGAGTGGGTGGCGCATTTAGGCTATAGATGTCTATGGGCTCCAGTAACCATTTAACACCAGGTGGGCTGTGAGCTAGTCCAACCCTAAGCAATAAAAAAAACACGCCACTATTCAGACCAACATGATATCAACTATCCAAACTGAACTAAATTAAAAAACCTTGTGTATTCGTGAATTCATACACAGACCGACATAATATCGACTAGCCAAATCGAATGTTTATTAATTTTTTCCCTACCTATTCTGGTAACCTTGAGGGGTTATACTAGATTCGCAGAACGAGTAAGTGAGCTCACTGGGCTCTTATTTAATTAATCCCTTAACCGAAACCAAAACACCCCTTAACGCAGGCCTCATTGTATAAATCTAAGGCCCTAAAAGTAAAACGCTTATACTCGTATCTTATATAGGTATAATTAGGATGGCGTTGTTAGAATCAGGCGAGGGTACGGCCCGCCTGTTGGTGAGTGGTTACCGTCGCACGTGGACGTCACGGGCCTGGCGTTAGATCCAGCAGACCAGCAACCTACCGCTGTTATATTTGTTTGTTTTTATCGGAGCCCTTACCTCGTCGCCCTCATGTAGGAGTCCAGATTTCTCCGCCGCGCCCCCCTTAACTATCCTGCCGATAATAACGGCTTCTCCTTCGTTCCTTACCGTGGCACCTGCGAAATAAAAATAACATTAGTAAATACGTTTTTCTAACAGCTTAAGGCGAGGTCGTATCGTGCGCTATTTTCATTAAGTTCAAAACCGCATATCCTATTTGACTCCGCGTTTGAACTGACTTTAAATTTGAGCGTAAATGGAAACATTTCTAAAATTGACTATGTCATTAAAAAATATGCACGACTGTCTATTTAAATTTTAAAAAAATTTTAGAATTTTTAGACCAACATTGACTGACTGACTGACATGATGCAATTTTAAAATATACATTTTTGCAATTTCTTTTATAAACGACAGTAGCTACTCGAAATTCGTTTCATATTATTATAATTCATTTTCTGCTGCTGTTATATCGTCTGTCGTCGTCGGTACTCACCACTACCCCGTCTATTTTCGTTGCGTATCGTTCTATCTGAAGGATGTATTGTGCTATAGAACTCATGTCTGAAGATTGGTAAGTATCTAAGGGTTCCCGATAACCTCTCAACACCAGGTGGGCCGTGAACTCATATACATCTATCTCAGAAATAATAAAAAAAATGTTTTATCGTTATATCAAAAACCCTAAAATATTTCCGCTTTTTTCGTTGTATTCTGACACAGCGCCTTAAATACAAAGCTGATCACAATATTTTCTACGTTTGGCGTAAATGAACAAACAACTTGTAAACCAATTAATTCAAAATACATGACTCTTCATCTGCAGCAGCATTAAAAATACAGTAATAAGCTAGGGTTGTTCAAACGTAGAAAAAACTTACCGAGCGGTTCATTTGTTTTCTCTATTTTAATAATCTTGATGTGCTCGCTCGGGTCGTCCGGGGAATGCGACGTCAGCCCTTTATCGTCCTTATACGCGCTTCCGTTCTGTAATTGTTTATCAATCTATACTAATATATATATATATATATATATATATAAATGAATTACCGTTCGTTAGTCTCGCTAAAACTCGAGAACGGCTGGACAGATTTGGCTAATTTTGGTCTTGAATTATTCGTGGAAGTCCAGGGAAGGTTTGAAAGGTTAGATAAATATGAAAATGATCGGAACTAAATAAAAATAACAATTTTGTTTTTCCTTTGATGTGTCCCCCCCGTCGAATGGATTCCTTTTGTTTGTTTTAAGTTTTTAGGTCTTTTATTTATCGATTGAGGCACTACGAAGTCTGCCGGGTCAGCTAGTAATTTATAAAAGTCAGAAAAACACCTTGGCTCGGTTTTCTTAGTCTGATCAATAAAAGAAATAGTATTTGTGTGTTTAGTTTGTTTGTTTGTGTATGCGTTTGAGCATCGCATGTAAGATCAAGGAACAAATCACGCACGGTCATCCGGCCTCAAATTGGGATTCCCTGTGCTATGGGTACCAGAAACTGACTTACATACTCTAATACGTTTAAATATATACATATATAGATAATAAGCAAACAGACAAAGAGCACATCACACGAATGTTTGTCCGATGTGGGAATCAAAACTATGACCCTCGGCGCAATAGACAGGAGCGCTAACTAATGCACCACCGATTCAGTCAAAATATCTTCTTCTTTTTCTTATTTTCCCCACCTTATCCCACTAGGTGGGGTCGGCACAGCAAATTTTTGTCTTTCATTCTCTTCTATCAGCCGTCATCTCAACACTCACTCCTCTCTCTTTCTCTCATGTCGTCATTCACACACTCCGTCCATGTCTTCTTCAGTCGACCTCTTCCCCACTTCCTTGCACTACCATTTCCACACATCTCCTAGTCACATGCATCTTCTCTCTACGTATCACATGTCCATACCACGCTAAGTCAGTCAGTCAAAATATATAATTCATAAATACTCGTAGCAATACGTAAACAAAATCTGTGACACTTCTATATATTGGGCTGTGTTACTCAATGACGTCTGAAGCGAGACATCGCCGAGGAACGCAAGCCGCGTCGATTTGCAAGAATTTAACTCATTCAACTTCAACAATTATGAGTTTGAATGCCCTGATTTAGATATTAATAGACGGAATGTACTTTGCACAGAGAGTGAGTCTGGCTGTCCAACGAGGCAACGTAGCCAGTATCTTGGGAACTGTGCCTCCTTCAAGCGCATTGGAAGATCTGTTCTACTGTGTCAGTTGATTTATGTTAAATTATTTTGATTTGATTTTTGTTAATAATAATAAATTGTTTAATAGACGGAATTGTTAATTTAACGGAATGTCACATTTCGAGACGTCTACATTTCATTTGTATGGATGAAGGATTTTCGTAGAATCAAAATTTTGAGCAATTAATTCCATTTTGTGTACGTAATTTTGATTATAATTCGTTCGTGAAAGTAATTTTGTAAAAGCATTCGTATACAGTTTGAGTGAAATACTTTTATAGCTTTCTGGTGGTATCGTGTGCACGCATGGATATGTACAACAACACTGATTTTTTTTTATGATTGAAGGGCTACTGGTGGCCCGGAGGGCTTTCCAGTTTCACCAGGACAGGTGGGCGAGCAAAGGTTCAGCCAAAAGGAGTGGGATTTGCTAACAGCTGCCCGAGCGCCTCCGGAGGAGACCTAACAACTCAAGAGCAGCTGCTCCGCGAATGAATCTACTACCGGATCGGAATCGCGACCCGCTGAGGAGACCCGGCGAGAAACTCAGCGAGCTGATTCATGGGAGCCCCTGAATATTTCTGCCGCGAACCACTCACGCCTTCCTGTTTAGAGGATGAGTGAATCCACGAAAACTGATGAAAATACCTACTACATATAATTATCCTACATCTAAAATCTCTGTCTTCTAAATAAGATGTCTTCTAGATAATTGTCCAAATGAAAAATGAAAAGAACAAAATCTCACCTTATGCCTCTTGCCTAGAGTGAAGCACGATTGATCTAGCATAGCAGCGGCCTGGTCGTGAGCCTGGATCAGATTCTCTAGCTCCAGTCCACCGAGGATCGAAAGCAATTCCGCTGCTATCGCCGAAGTGTCGCCTCCAGCAGTTGTATGGGCGCCTAATACGTCCATGCACTGTTCGGATCAACATTCCCGAAATTAATATGGTTAAACAACATCTACTGAGACCCTGGTGAAATCCTTAAGAAGCAGTAATGCGTTTCGGTTTGAAGGGTGGGGCAGCCGTTGTAACTATACTGAGACCTTAGAACTTATATCTCAAGGTTCTCAAGGTGGGTGGCGCATTTACGTTGTAGATGACTATGGGCTCCAGTAACCACTTAACACCAGGTGGGCTGTGAGCTCGTCCACCCTTCCAAGCAATAAATAAAAATTATAGACAGAATAACCTAAACCATATCTAGATTAGTCTCTTTGAAATCACGCTTTCATTTTAGAAAACAAATATGAATAGATAACATTTACTGGTGGTAGGACGTCTTGTAAGTCCGCATGGGTAGGTACAACCACCCTGCCTATTTCTGCCGTGAAGCAGTAATGCGTTTCGATTTGAAGGGTAGGGCGGCCGTTGTAACTATACTGAGACCTTAGAACTCTTGTTTCAAGGTGAGTGGCGGCATTTACGTTGTAGATGTCTATGGGTTCCGGTAACTACTTAACACCAGGTGGGCCGTGAGGTCGTCCACCCAATCTAAGCAACAAGAAAAGTGTAGTTTTAACGTGTGACGAAGTTGCAAGGTAGCACATATGTATGTAATTTATTCCATTGTAAAATTTTTGTTTTAAATATCAAGGTTATGTTTACGTAAGTATTATTTAATTTTTTTATTTTAATTTTTGGTAGGCAGCAGCTTAGCTCTGTCCCTGGCATTGCTGATGTCCGTGGGCGACGGTAAAACCTCACCATCAGGTGGACCGTATACCTACAAGGGCAATATAAAAAAACGTTATTTTTTTTATATTTTTCTATATGTGGAAATCATAATTGGCTTATTTACTCAAAATAACTACAACTTTTTATGTGAATACATAAAGTTTTGAATGCACTGGTTTTTTTTCCTTTGAATATATATGTACACGCTAACGGTCCAAATTAAGTTAACGATTACTAGAGTCGCCAATATCGATTCTGATATTGTGATTTTGCCAAATTTTCAATTGTTTTTATTTCGTCGTCGTCGTGGCCTAACGGATAAGACGTCCGGTGCATTCGTGTTGAGCGATGCGTTCGAATCCCGCAGGCGGGTACCAATTTTTCTAATGAAATACGTACTCAACAAATGTTCACGATTGACTTCCACGGTGAAGGAATAACATCGTGTAATAAAAATGAAACCCGCAAAATTATAATTTGCGTAATTACTGGTGGTAGGACCTCTTGTGAGTCCGCGCGGGTGGGTACCACCACCCTGCCTATTTCTGCCGTGAAGCAGTAATGCGTTTCGGTTTGAAGGATGGGGCAGCCGTTGTAACTATACTTGAGACCTTAGAACTTGTATCTCAAGGTGGATGGCGCATTTACGTTGTTGATGTCTATGGGCTCCAGTAACCACTTAACACCAGGTGAGCTGTGAGCTCGTCCACCCATCTAAGCAATAAATAAATAAAAAAAATTCAATCCTAGACTTGATCTACTTCAGGTGTACTGTGAACAATTCTGCCCATCAAAAGCAGTTAAAAAAAACTTGCCACTTTCAGTATTTCCATCATCAAAATGACCCCACTGTATGGAAAATGGAAAATTTAGATAAAATTGTTAGTGCCAATGAGAAAATCGGGTGGGTGTGCTTATATTGTCTCATGTTCGGTATTCTTGTTTTATTTTTGAGAAAAAGCTTTTATTTACGCGCAGGCAACAAAATTACTATGTAGACTATAAATAAATTGATGGAGCTTACGTCTTTCAAGCTGTCCGAAGCATGTTTGGTGGAGGGAGGTGACAGTCCTGGTCTCTTCTGCCTCACGGCTGTTAAAACTGCCGATCTGGTCGCTAACACGGTCCTCAGCGCAGGACACAGCAGAGACCCAGCGGCTCCCGCTACCCTGGCTGCCAGAGCAGTTTCACCACTGGCGGCCAGTGCTTTTTGAACTCTCGTGAGCGCCGCGCATACTTCTTGATAATCTGAATTCGAAGACATAGCAAGGTTCAAACTAGATGTTACTTTAAACTAAGTTTGCATACAGATTTGAATTGAAAGCCAATTTAAAATACGAATATAATATATATAGTGGTAGGACCTCTTTACTGGTGGTAGGACGTCTTGTGAGTACGCACGGGTAGGTACCACCAACCTGCCTATTTCTGCCGTGAAGCAGTAATGCGTTTCGGTTTGAAGGGCGGGGCAGCCGTTGTAACTATACTGAGCCCCTTAGAACTGATATCTTAAGGTGGGTGGCGGCATTTACGTTGTAGATGTTTATGGGCTCCGGTAACCACTTAGCACCAGATGGGCTGTGAGCTCGTCCATCCATACAAAATATAAAAAATATTAATAGCCTTAATATTGCTTTCCAAAGCATATTGCCTAATGGTAAATGGTGCAACAGCATTAACGCTAGGGATAGCTTTGAAACCTCGTTTGAAGGTAAATAAAATATAAACTTCAAGTTAAGTATACTGGTAAATGACAAAATGATTCGATCAACTAATATATAACCGCTGAACGGTATAACGAGATATAACGAGATAACTACTAAATAAAATAAATAAGATAAGGTATTAAAAATTTACCGTTCATAGAGATCCAACGGTTTTTAAACAAACGAATTATTAACTCAAAAATAATAGTTTAAAAAAACTAACAAAATACGCTTTTGTAGAAAATCCAACTAAAAAATTGAAAATAAATTTGAATTAAAAATAGTGTAAGAAAAAATGATTTTGTTTAAAAAAAGCGTGGAGTGCATGGTATCAGTTATTGTTAGTTTTTTCAAACTATTATTCATTTTTAATTTTTTTAGGTGAATTTCAATTTTTCAATATTTTTGAATTTCAATTGTCATCGGTTCTTAATAAGTATACCAAATTTCGAGTACATACTATCATACATAGGTCTGAAGCTAATAAAAGCGTATTAAAAACGACTCTTCTTGTTAATTCAATCCTAATAATAGAGCCCACAAGCCTAATCATCATTATGTGGCCCGACCATATCAGAGCTGACAAATTATCAACTTAAGTATCGTTCGTTATCCAGCCGAAATCAGCGTTATGGAAGTCGCCAAGGAAAGGTCGCTTACGCACAGCATCAAAGGAGGGCTTTACATTAGTTTAGTTGATGGGCACGATTGTGAATCGTCCCAGTTGGCACCTATCGGACGCGGAACTATTGGATCGTGAACTGGAAGTGATTCGTTCACGGCATCTGTTGTTTTACAGCGTACGATTTTTTAATTAGGTAAATAAACGATTTAGATCTTACGTTACGTATACGTTAGCAATTATTTATATGTTACCAGCCTACCCGGCAGACTTCGTAGTGCCTCAATCGATAAATAAAAGACCTAAACTTTTGTATAAAATAAACTTAAAACAAACAAAAGGAATCCGTCTGACGGGGGACACATCATAGGAAAAACAAAATTGTTATTTTTATTTAATTCCAAGCACTTTCATATTTATCTACCTTTTAAACCTTCTCTGGACTTCCACAAATAATTCAAGACCAAAATTATAATAGCCAAATTGGTCCAGCCGTTCTCGAGTTTTAGCGAGACTAACGAACAGCAATTCATGTTTATATATATAGAAGAAGAAGATAGGAGATAGATTTATATGTTATGTTTATAAAGTAAGCTATACAAATGGAACGTGGTTAAATAAACATTATACTTTTCGAACATGAATATTCGAACGAAGGAGATCGAATCTTTAGAGAGATGATCACTGAGATGAAAACTGGGTCACAACTTTCAAAAATTGGCAAATTTGTATTGTTGTTTTTACCTTCTACGGTATCTGCGACATATGCAATATTATTGAACGGGCTCCTCAGAGTACGAGTAAGAAAAACTAGGTACTTTAGGTGTATATCGGGACGAGTCATCGAATTCTAGGGGTTACACGTAAAAACGACCGAGAAAGAGGGTAGATAGATTTGTCTCTTGCTAACATCCTACCCGCAACCTTCTATATATCTATCAGTCTATCTGTGATCACGGTGCTTAAAACAACGCTGAAATATCTGGAACTTGCATGTGTAAGTCGCAGTAAGAAGCCCTTAAATAATAGTGTGTATAACTCATACGGTTAAACGGTCCAACGACCTGATCATAATGGTTGGTAGGGACTGAATGCGATAGGCAAGAGACCGCAAAAGAATGGGGTGCATTGGAAGAGTTCTACATTCAGCATTGGGTGGACACGGATTGAAGGAGGATAGCTCATGTGTGCTCACCAATGATTGTGTAAAGCTGGGACGAGTCATCGCTGAGATCGTCTTCGTAGGCGTCATTGACAAACGCAGTCCCGCCCGACGGCGGAGGATTTGTTCTTAAATTCTGAAGTTTGTTGGAATTCCGTATGGAGTTTCTCAGTAACTCATTTTGGGCTGCCGCTCTTTCTTCGGCTTCTTTTCGCTGCCGCAGTTGTTCCTGCAAGAGTAAAAATTTAAGTATTAAACAACTAGGCTGTACTAGGCTAATCTAGATTTTTTTATAGCTTAGATGGGTGGACGAGCTCACAGCCCACCTGGTGTTAAGTGGTTACTGGAATCCATAGACATCCACGACGTAAATGCGCCACCCATCTTGAGATATAAGTTCTAAGGTCTCAAGTATAGTTACAACGGCTGCCCCACCCTTCAAACCGAAACGCATTACTGCTTCACGGCAAAAATAGGCAGGGTCGTGGTACCTACCCGCGCGGACTCACAAGAGGTCCTACCACCAGTAATTACGCAAATATAATTTTGCGGATTTCATTTTTATTACATGATGTTATTTCTTCACCGTGGAAGGTAACCGTGAACATTTGTTGAGTACGTATTTCATTAGGAAAATTGGTACTCGCCTGGGATTCGAACACCGGTGCATCGCTCAACACGAATGCACCAAACGTCTTATCCTTTAGACCACGATGACTACAGAGCATAAAGCAATCGGAACAGAGAAGAGATGACGTAATTTTTTTTTGCCTAAATGTGCTATTGATAAAGTTTGCATCAGGAATACCGTCCCCAATCAATTTAGTTTTAGTCAAATAAATGACCCGAGTGAATCTTGTAATAATTAAATTCCAGTGAAAAATATTAATTTGATGAAGGCTCAGAGGTGATATCTTAAACATGACGGTTTTGTTTAGAGAATATTTTTTCAGCTTAACTCTATAATTATTTACTGCATTTTTTGCATTTTTTTCATCCACGAATAGTGAAAACTAGAATGGAGCAAGCGTGAATAAGGAGCTTCTACTGTATTTGTATAACTTTGTAGGCAGCGTTATACAATTTTTCCTTGTCACGTAATCTTCTGGGAACACATAAATCCAAAAGGCAATCATATTATTAATCCGATCTTGGTATAGGGAACTCTGAAAACATCGATTGTACGTATTATATGAACGTATTAAATGATAAGTCAAAATTAATAGAATCGTTCGTGTAATTCATTCAACATAATAATATATCGACTGCTAGCAAATCCGGTAAATAGCTACACTATTCATAAGATTGCACTGAAAACATTGACAGGACTTTTTGGCGGGAACGCGAGGAGTGTAGTTGTGTCATTTGTTTTATTTTGTGCATTTAGTGTTTCTTCAGGGTTAAATGTGTAATAACGGTGGTTTATTAACTGTCTGTTTATAACCTGTGAAAGTGCACAAATGTGGAAAAATGAAACAAAGCCGCTAGACGTAACTTCTCAGGATCTTCCAAAAAGTCCACTGAAAATATCTCAGTAAATGACCACCATTTTACTGAGATTATATTTCAGCCCATAACATCTCATCTGACTACATTTAATTTCATACCAGTTGATTAATGTCTCAAATTTATCATCTTCATTTCATTTTGACTCCATTTTATCATTTTTCATAAAAGTAAGAATGTAAATTAAAATAAGACATGACCTAAAGGTCTTCGCTACCAGGTCATAAAATCCTTTAAAATAAAAACATTGACAAATATAATCAGTCATCTATCACTAAAATTCTATTTAAGTTCTTCAAATAAAAAAACAGTAATAAAACGAAATTTTGATACGACACAGCGGAAATAATTTGCGATGTAAATTAGAACAAAATATTAAACCTTTCATCTTCTGCGTTAAATGTTCAATTAGCGCGTTTAAATGAAGGAGCAACATCTGGTTTTAAGTGGTGCCGTAACAAAGCAGGGCTACGCGGTCGATCATAGTAGGTACTCCAAAACACAGTTCAAATTTGAATTAAGAGCTCCTATCAATGTTTCCGCAGCGTTTTGCGTGACATTCTGTTTGTTTGGGCGCCCGGTTGACCCTCTCGGTAGGTAGCAACGTCATGTATCACGATAAATAGCCTTTTCCGGCCTCAAAAAATAATACTGCCCTGCAAAACCATCGATACGATACTTTTGACGTTCAACAAGTATGTACTTTCATTTATGTTGAATAAAATTTTTTTGATTTGATTTAATTTGATTTGATACCTTTTGTTAACCTTTGTAAAACAACCTTTGGGATTATTGCCTATCAACTTTATATAAATAAATTATAAGCCGAAGATTAGGTATGATATTTGGTAGGTTTACGATGAAGGGAAGATCTTCCACCGAGCGGGTGATATTGCTCAGTAGACCGACGGTCCGAATGTTGTTGTTCGGAACTTGTATTTAAGCAAACTTATCTTGAAATTTCTTAAGCGACATTCAGGCACATCGTCGTTGTCAAACCAAAATCTGCTATGTGCACTTTTTGAGATTTTTACTTTTTGACCTTTTCGTATAGTTCACAGCCCTATCTACCGTATAAAAATACTGTTATGTGTTTATAGCTTAAATATTTATCTATAGTTTTCATTTGATACAGTTCTTAAAAATTCACCTTTACATAAATTCTGATATGAAAATGTTTTTACTCGTTAATTCAAAATAGAGTTTTTGCACATAGCAGATTTTGGTTTGACAGCGACGATGTGTCAAATATCATATTGTGTTGTATGATGGCTCTCTTCTACATCGTTCCCTCACTGCTGAGGATCGCGACTACATGTGACGTTCCTCCACTGTGTTGGATCATGGGTGGCATGGACCTCATGGTACAGACTACCACCAAGTGCTTCCCCTACTACATTTGACAATTTGGCTGGTGTTCTGCCCACGGCGCCCTTCCCTCTATGCGACCCGAAATTATGGGCTTTTTTTATTGCTTCGATGACTGGACGAGCTCACAGCCCACCTAGTGTTAAGCGGTTACTGGAGCCCATAGACATCTACAACGTAAATGCGCCAACAACCTTGAGATAAAAGTTCTAATGTCTCAAGTATAGTTACAACGGCTGCCCCTACCCTTCAAACCGAAACGCATTACTGCTTCACGGCAAAAATAGGCAGGGCGGTGGTACCTACCCGCGCGGACTCACAAGAGGTCCTACCACCAGTGAAGTACCTACCCTTCTCTAATTCATGTCTGGATGACCGCATGAAGTGTCCAAAGAAGCTCATAACACGTTCCCCGCAGATGGCAGAGACCCTTTTTTGGATTTTTAGCTCCCTTAATATAAATACAGCTACACAGCCACAAAATACATCCTATATCGTCTATGGGAAATCTACTTCAGACGTTTCTCTGGTTGTGTTTCGAATTGGAGCGTAAACGATAAAAGGTTTGACCAATAATAACGTGCTTGTAATTTTTGTGCTAGATTTCTGCTTTTGTTATCACAACGACCAGTTTACTTGAGTTTAGTGGGTCAGTCGTGCACCCTCGCTGTGGGTTCAGCGAGATTGAACGATAACATTCGCCCATATCTCTGCGATCGGACACGATCGATTTGATTCATCTATTAGTTCAAAAAATATATCTCAAATATTGTTGTGCGGTATAAAATAGTTGAACTTTCTATTTCTTGTTATATACCACTATGAAATTTAGAATATAACGTTTTAACTAGCCAAATGTCATTTTTTTTTGTACCTAAGCTGGTAGCTTTGATAGACTATACCAGCGTAAACGAGCTAGTAGGTGAGCTCAAGGGGCTCAAACCTGACGTTGTTGCTAACACGAACCCTAGCAAAAGCAGTGCTTCGCGAAATCTACCACCGGATCGGAAACGCGACCCACTGAGAAAATCCGCAGAGAAATTCACTAGGCTTGTAGTAAATAAAAACCAGTATAAAATGAACGACAATACCGTATACTTTTTTTATACTACCCACACGGTAAGCGAGAATGCTCGCCAAGAATTCTTTTAAATTTGGTAACAACGATAAATAGCAATTAGCTTATATTTTTCTAAATTTACGTTTGATTGAATTAATTTAATCAAACTCAGCAACTACTACTGTGTTGCAAAATTCATTAATTTACTTGGTTAATTTTTTAAGGCAATTGCAGTCTGCTACCTCAGGAATATACGCGACAGAGACGAATCTAGAATTAAACATTGGGTGTAAAAAATTTACCGACTTACTGATTGAAAACTAATCAGTACCTAAGTCGGTAAATTTTGTTCGCGAGTAGTACAGTAGTGGTTTTTAAATATTTTTATGGTTAAAATGTTTATTTCCAAGATTTTGAATACGTTGTCTGGATGCGTTTATTACGACTTAGATTGATCACCTGTGTTCCGTAAGCAGGTGATCAGTTCACATGATCTAAAATGGTTGCCAGACCCATCACAACATTCTAGAAATCTAATAATATTTAAGGTTGCCTTTCCAAATGACGATTTTCATATCAGAATTATGGTCGTCGTTGACGGGTACGCCACCCTTATAAACAAAAGTCAAATTCAAATTCAATATCATTTATTTCAACTTAGATGTCAGTATAACACACTTGTTGAATGTCAAAATATAAATAACAATGTTAACTCTACCACCGGTTCCAAAAAAAGCCACAGTCCTGAGATGAACCGGCGAAACAAACTCAGCAGGCTTTTTTTTTTTGTTTTTCCTCAAATATTTTCTTTTTTTTTTTAAATAAGTAACAATGCAATAAACGAAAAAACAAGACAAAAAATACAATTACAAAATAATAATAATAATGAAAAATGAAATGGCCAGGAGCGAACGCCTCATTCCCACGTAGTGCACATCTAGTTTTTTTTTTTTTTTTTGGTTAAAGCTAATAGATACTTTTATTAAATTTCGACGCTATTGACTACTTCGAAATTTAACAAGATGCATAGGTATTTAAATATTAGAATATAATTATTATGAGAGGTAAAATAATTTAAGGGGGGTTTTGAGTAGACAGTATATAAATATAATATATAACTTTATATGTAAATGAACGAAACTAAGATGTCATGTAAATTTGTAAGTGGTTAATATAATGTTTTGTAAAAGTGTAAATAGAAATGTAAAACACAGTGCATTAATTTATATTTAAGTGTTATTAAATTTTTTGAGGCTATAAATAATTTCATTTAAATGTATCATAAATTTATTCAATGTTTCCTCTTTTTTTGTAATTTCATTGCAATCTTTAAAGTCTATGTTATTTATTCGACATATAGTCTCAAATTCATACCTTGTATTAAAATATTTTGGACAATGTTAAAATAAATGTTCCATCGTTTGTATGGTGTTTGAATCGCAGGGACAAAAAGGGTCTTGTGTTATACGAAATCTGTGTAAGTATGCTTTATGGTAACCATGTCCTGAGAGAAATTGTGTTACAGCGAAATTTGGTGGAACTTTATCTATAAATTTCTTTAAGGATGTATAATCTGGAAATATCTGCTTGGTGTATTTACAATTATCTACTTCATTATACAGAGATAATCCTTAACTTTATAATATGCCTTGTTGCACAAACGTTCCTTGACAGTTTTCTTAAATCTATGAACAGGTAGTAATTGAACGTTTAGTGGGATCTTATTGAAAAGTTGTACACCCAGCCCCCTAAAAGAGTTGCTTATTTTGTTAATTCGAGCCGCCGGCAACGCATTATAGACATCAGAACGTGAATCGCCCCACCTACCTTGAAATATTAAGTAAAAGTCTTAACGAATTAAAACTGCAGTACCGCCATTCAAACGTGGCTCATGAGACTTTCCTAACAGAAACGACCTAAGCGTCCGCGCTTACAGCACCCAGCTATTTCGCAAATAAATAAATAAATTCGGCTTTGACTTTTATACAATGTTACTCCTTCACTGTGGCAGTCGTTAACATTGATCCTTAGAAACATTAGTATCTGCTCGCGCAAATTAGCATCGGCTTAGTCGCATAGCTCGATAATAGGACCACGGCACCTGATATCAATTGTTTTGGTTTTTTCCACTTTAAGTAGGCGACACTAAGCTTTCTTTCCAACCAAGTAAACTTTCTCTTAGATTTACCTGTATTCCTTAAGATTCATTGCGTATTTTTAAATAATTAAGCTATTTATTATTCTTACATAGGAAGTTAAGTGTTCACGCGTAAAGCTGATAATAATATTATTACACTACCTCCAAGAAAAGAAAATCAATTGAAAGAAAATCCATATTTTCTAAAATCAGAATTATCAGAATTATGCTTTATAAGCATGTTTTTTTTTTAATTTCTTATTTCTCTTGTAGGCAGACGAGCATACGGCCCACCTGATGAGAAGTGGTTATCGTCGCCCATGGACTTCAGCAATGCTAGGGGCAAAGCCAAGCCACTGCCTACCGTTAAGTACTCTCCACAAGCCTCGTTTGAACAAGGATAAGTCATAGCGTTCAGGAAACACCTTGGGGAGAGCTCATTCCAAAGCCGGATACGCGGCAAAAAAGATCTCTGGAAACGCACTGTGGATGAACGCAGTGGCACCAGGTAGTATGGATGAACTCTACTCCGGTGGCAGGCGGTGCGATGGTAAAAACGAGATGATGGTATCATCTCAAGCAATTCCTCAGAACCCTCCCAATAGAACCTACGGTACAAAATACAGAGAGAAGTCCCTCCGCAGGCCCAGAGGTTCCAAACGATCCGTGACAACGGGATTATCGACAATCCGAGCGGCCCTCTTCTGTATGAAGTAAAATGGAAGTAGCTGGTATGTGGCAGTGGGGTATCTATACTTCTATACTAATATTGTAAAGAGGAAAGTTTTGTTTGTTTGTGTTGAATAGGCTCCGAAACTACTGAACCGATTTTACAAATTCTTTCACTGTTGGAAAGCTACGCTATCCCCGGGTGACTTAGGCTATATTTATTATATTTTCAAAAAAAATAGGGATCCTTACTGAAACTCCAATAGTTTAAGCCAATGTGTAAAAAAATTACCTAAAATTCTTTATATCAAGTGCGCTACTTCCCAAGCGAAGCCGGGCCGAGCCGCTAGTATGTTATAAGAGGACCGTAAAAGTATTATTATATATAAATAAATAAGACGTATGAATGAACCTTTTTGACAGTCAAGATAGTCTAGTCTGTATCAATTCATAGCACTGAGTTTAACAACATATTAAATCAAAATGTGTATTTAGTATCAACAGAATACAAATATTTGAATTTGTTGATAACGGTTGCATATCTGTTTAGATAGCTTCCAAGGTAGTTGTTACAATGGATGATAAGCTTTGTCATGATAAAGAACTTGAATATATCTTTTATTTTAATATTACAATGCAGTTCGGAGTAATTTTTAGGCCTTAATTATAAGCCTACTAATATGCTTACTTTTATTAGTTTTACCGTCAAACGATTTTACATTCACGATTATAATTTTTATTGTACTCAAAGTGTATAATTAAAAAACGTATGACGCATGCGGTCAACGACCTCGTGTGATGCCGGGAAATCCCTCAACTGCCTTCGACGTACATTGCGTATTAAAGAAATGGCTTGTGATAGTTTATTAACAAACGTATTTTGTTATTTCACTCTATCTATTAAAAAAAACGCATCAGAATCCGTTACGTAGTTTTAAAGATTTAAGCTTACATAGGGATATAGGGACAGAGAAAGCGACTCTGTTTTATACTATGCAGTGATGACGAAGACCGTTCGATCACTGAATTCGTCCCTGCAGGAACCACAAAAGATCGAGACCGATTCAAGAGCTATCCGTTCCAAGCCAGAAGTTTTAATCATGAAATGGAAGCTCCCTGAATCCGTCCGCGTCCGTTCCAAGACATGCAATCCAGTACGCAGACAGCAGTCTACATATTTCAATTGGGACGTTCGAAAAGAGAAAGACAGAAAAAATATTAGGCAAATCTGTTGTCTGTTCAGTAAAAAAGGAAATTACTTTTTAATGGTTAAAGTTTGTTATTTAAATAAATAATAAATAAATATTTGCGAACAATCACGCCACGTTAAATGGTCCCGTGCTAAGTTCGTAAAGAACTTGTGTTACAGGTACCAGATAACGGAAATAAATGTAAGATTTTTATTATACACATACATATATTTAATATACATGCATAACCCTGGAAAATACATTTTATATTTATCATATAAATATCTTCCCTTGGCGGGATTCGAACCCGCTACCCCCTTGTGTAGTGACTTAGCTAGCTAGCTATTTTTTTAAAAGCGTTATTTAAAAGCTAGTAACGAAAACTCTCTCGCGATCTCTACGATAAGAATAAATAAAGTAATGGTAAAAAGTAAAGGTAAACGGTAAATGGTAAAGGTAAAAAGGCGGAAGGGCGCCGACGAAATCACTCAATCACAACAATTTCTCATATCCGTTCAATAAAAATTTTGGAGCGAAAGTGGAAATAAATCAAAATCAAGTAAATTGATTATACATGACGTCGTAATAAGAGATATGATAAGCCCGAGTGGCTCAGTGGTATCAAATAATCCTCTTATTCGACGGATTCTACAGGTGTCCCGATTATTCTTTATTGCTTGTACTAGAGAACAAGCTCACAGCTCACTTGATGTTAAGTAGTTATCGGAGCCTTTACAGCGATGTCTGTATACGACGATCTTAATCTCCAATTATAATTAAATTACTTAATAAATTAATAAAAAATAACAATATAAATTATACTGGTAGGTAGGACCTCTTGTGAGTCCGCGCGGGTAGGTACCACATTCTTGCCTATTTCTGCCGTGAAGCAGTAATGCGTTTCGGTTCGAAAGGCGGGGCAGTTGTTGTAACTATACTGAAACCTTAGGACTTATATTTCAAGGTGTGTGGCGCATTTACGTTTGTAGATGTTTATGGGCTCCAGTAACCATTTAACACCAAGTGGGCAACAGCCCGCTGGCTCACAGCTCACAAGCTCGTCCACACATATAAGCAATAAAAAAATAAAAATAAAAAAAATCAAATAGACCAATCATGAGTCACGAGGAACTAATAAAATTGATAATAGAACGGTCTCACACATCACATATAAAACAAGGCTCTTAGCCACTTTTTTCTTACCTGAGCCTTGAGAGGCTATATCAGCGTAACCTTAACTAGTAGGTGAGCTCACGGGGCTCAAACCTGACGACGTTGCTAACACTAGCCCGAGCAAGGGCAGTGCTTCGCACAATCTAAAACCGGATCGGAAACGCGACCCACTGAGAAGATTCGGCGAGAAACTCAGTGGGCTGTGTCTGTGGGTTAATTTACTCGCCGAGCCCTTTATCGCAAGCGACGGGTTCGACGAGAACGATGACCGGTTTCAAGATCAGACACAGTATTTTTTTTATTATACATACAGCTGTCTTACGGCCTATCTGGTGTTAATTCGTTATCTTACCCTATAGAGACGAGAGTGCTGTCACCTTGACATGTTACGTCTATACTGTATAGGTTGTCACCTTTCATACCAGTACGCATTACTGCATCGCGGTAGATATAAGCAGTACTGCTATCTATTAGTGCAGATTTATCAACAATAATTACACTAATTATATATTTTTCAAGTTTGATTTTTAATAAGCGAATACACGATTTTACACCTTAGTCACGTCACGCGTTTAGTTCTGTTTGTTTGTCATTTCACATTACACGTCTAAATTCGTTCGTCTGCTGTTATAGTGAAGTTTATAGACTACTTTGCCTAAGATGGTACTAATCCGGGTGAAGACACAACACAACCTTTCACTAGCAGCTGAGGAACTGAGGTAACAGTCAAACGAGTTAAGTAGAGATTTATTTTAATTGTAACTTGAGACCCTGAGAAACGTCAGATCGGAAAGCTCAAAAACAATTACCGACCTTAAAAAAATATGGCCCGTTAAAAATTCTTGACACAACCCTATGTGATGACGTCACTAGCTCAGAACCCCGTCACCGGAGCAACCGACCCATCTCTCTTGCTCCAGTTATGATCCACAAGGCGACACGATGCAAAACACGCCTTGTAAAATGGCTTCGTTCAACGCTTTAGTAGTTTATGCTAAACAAATTATTATCTGTTCTGTCTATTTTTAGGAAGATTATTATTTTGAATTAATTTGTGTGATGATAGCTTGTATGCATAGTAAGTCTTTTTTAGTAAGCTTCAGACGTATGTATGTTAGTATGTAACGGAATCTTTGAACATGATTTTGAGCCCCTTCAAAACTTCGGATTAACTCGAAATTTGGTATACTTATTATGGACCGATGAAAATTCAAGATTAAAAAAAAACTGAAAAAAATTTAAATTCAACTATTATAAGAAATGAAAAATAAAATAGTTTAAAAAAACTAACAAAATACGCTTTTATAGAGAATCCAACTAAAAAATAGGAAATAAATTTTAATAAATTTGAATTAAAAATAGTGTAAGTAAAAATGATTTTATGGTAAAAAAGGCGCGGGGTGCATGGTATCAGCAGTTATAAATATTTTATGAACAGGTATGAGTAGAAGGGTTATTTTGATAATATCCTGAAAAGCACCCTACAAAAGCGTATTTTGCTAGTTTTTTTTAAACTATTATTTTATTTACTTTTATTGCCTGTGTGGCAGACGAGCATAAGGCTCGCCTGATAGTGAGTGGTTACCGTCGCCCATGGACTTCAGTAATGCCAGGGGTAGAGCCATGTCGCTGCCTACCGTTTAATACTCTTCACAAGCCACGTTTGAAGAAGGACATGTCATAACGCTCGGGAAACACCGTGGACGGGAGTTCATTCCAAAGCCGGATCGAAACGCACTGTTTCTAAGTAGTATGGATGAAGTTTACTCCGGTGACGGGCGGTGCAATGGTAAAAACGAGATGATGATACCATTGAAGCTTATGCGTTCGGGACTAGGTCGGATGTTGCGGAGATTAAGAAAAGAATACCGCAATGATCTCTACGGAAACATTAACGCTCGTCGACCTCTTTGTCGAGTTCGACGAGTACGGTTACCGGGGTCCCTAAGCCTGCTCCTAGTGTTAGAGCTGAAAAAGGTTACTACTGGATCTGATGGATCCGTAAGGACGTGTGTTGACGAAGTGTCATCGTGAACGTAGTGTTACGAAATCAAAGTTAGAGAATTTATGAATTTGCTTCATTACGTTTCCCATAGACACAGCCCACTGAGTTTCTCAGCGGATCTTCTCAGTAGGTCGCGGTCCCGATCCGGTGGTAGATTCCGCGAAGCACTGGTCTTGCTAGGGCCAGTGTTAGCAAATTCTCGCAGTTTGAATCCGTGAGCTCACCTACCCCTCCAGGCTTGGCTGGAATAGCCATATAGGCTACCAGCGAATAAATAGTTGGGGAAAAAACTAACGCTGCAGCTTAAAGAGTGGGATACCCGGTCTTAATAGAAATCACGGCTGAGTGCACGCTCTGGTGCCAGTTTTTTTTATTGCTTAAATGGGTGGAGGAGCTCACGGCCCACCTGGTGTTAAGTGGTTACCGGAGTCCATGCACATCTACAACGTAAATGCCGCCACCTACCTTGAGATAAGAGTTCTAAGGTCTCAGTATAATTACAACGACTGCCCCACTTTTCAAACCGAAACGCATTACTGCTTCACGGCAAAAATAGGCATGGCGGTGGTACCTACCCGTGCGGACTGACAAGAGGTCCTACCACCAGTGATTACGCAAATTATAATTTTGCGGGTTTGATTTTTATTACACGATGTTATTCCGTCACCGTGGAAGTCAATCGTGAACATTTGTTAAGTTCGTATTTCATTATAAAAATTGGTACCCGCCTGCGGGATCCCAACACCATTGCATCGCTAGATACGTATGCATCGGACGTCTTATCCTTTAAGCCACGACGTCTTCAAGGGTTAACACCAGGACTGTTACCTAGGACTATTAAAATAACAGTTCATCATAGGTAAGACTGCAGAGTACTCACGGAATATGCCTTGATCCTCTGAGGGTCGACGCCGTGGGTACGCGCATGCGCACGCGGCGACGACGATACCATTTCCTCGTACGTTCTAATGATGTTGGTACACCATCACAAATCGTAAAGCACTTTAATCTAGAACTTTCTGTGCTCACACGAACTGGCTTTACATAGAAGATGTTTATAAATGCGAATGGTCTTCGTAATTTAATTATATCGGAATAATAAAATTTTTATTTTTATAATTGTTATTCGAAAAAATGAAGAAGTCAAGTAATTAGTTACGTGAAGATAACAGAAGTTACGTTTCTCTCAACAGACCGTGGACCGATGATCCTGGTTGTTATACTGAATCGTCATAGTGATATCATTTTTGTCGGTTATTAATGCTCGCATATTTAAGATTTAAATATCTATAATTTCTGTTTAATCCTTTTAGTGAATTTCCATATACTTTTGCTGTAGCATGATGATGAGTTATGAGCAATTCTGCAATCGCCAATGGATTATTGATAGAGAAAAAATCTTATAAAAAACTTAAACTTGAAAAAAATACAAAAATGAATGCTGAATTCACAGCAAAATAATTTTATACGGTTATTTATAAATGTTATTAATTTATAATATAACGTTATGTGTATGTACATGCGCACGTATGTGTATGTATGTACACTATGTACATGCATACACATATGTATGCTATGTACAGGTCGATACCTAATACCTATAATCAGCGCAATAGTCGATGTTCCGACGCTTCGCATTTCTACGCATTAATAGAGAATCGATCTATCGACGGTTCGCGCTCAAATGGTTCATTCAAAGAAGAAAAAAACGAAGTAATATATATCTTTCTTCAGTCAATAACAGTCATCAAAAACAATTTTTTTCAGCCTTACTCTCCTCGCTCAGTTCTAGGTATGAAGTAACAAGTTATTATTGAAATTAGCTGTACAATAAACTCATAGTTTACTGAAATACCTATTTAAATCATAAATATGCACGTTCAATATTGCAAGCGTTCAAGAAACGCGCAACAACCGCCCGAAACTATGAATGCATAATTAATTCGTAGTGTGGTGAATATGAAAAGTAGTTCATTGCACAAATTATCTAAATATTTTACGGTAAAACTGATTTAATTTGTTGTTCAATTAATTATATTTTCAGGTGGTCAATTTAGGGGGTCTGATGGTGAGTGGTCACCGTCGCCCATGGACTTCAGCAATGCCAGGGGCAGAGCCAAGCCGCTGCCTACTCAGCCAAGCCGCAAGCTGACACGGCAAACGTTATTTGCCATATACATGGTCCACCCTTAAAATTTTGGGGTATGAAAAATATATGTTGACCGATTCACAGACCTGCCCGATATGCACACAAAATTTCATGAGAATCGGTTGAGCCGTTTCGGAGGAGTTTGGCAACAAACACCGCGACACGAGAATTTTATATATTAGATTATGATCTTGAATAAATCACTCCAACGTTTTGCGGCTTGTTAATAAACTGGATTGGTAAACAGTACAGACCGTATTCAATTTCTAATTGGCAATAAATAATAACAGTGTACCCTGCGTAAAAAAGGTGAGATTTCGATCGAGTTTAAGCTATGTAAAGAGAAAAATTAGAGAAAAGCTATTTAAAATATTTATTTAAAGCAAATATAGAAAACGTTTTGTAAATGTTTAAACACGTATTCTACGTTGATGGTCGATTTGGTCAGTTGGTGATCGGCAAACGCACCCTTCTCAATGAGAATTTATTACTGGTGGTAGGACCTATTGTGAGTCCGCGCGGGTGGATACCACCGCCCTGCCTATTTCTGCCGTGAAGTAGTAATGCGTTTCGGTTTGAAGGGTGGGGCAGCCGTTGTAACCATACGTGAGACCTTAGAACTTATATCTCAAGGTGGGTGGCGCATTTACGTTGTGGATCTCTATGGGCTCCAGTAACCACTTAACACCAGGTGGGCTGTGAGCTCGTCCAGCCATATAAGCAATAAAAAATAAATAAAAAAAGAGGGCATATCTATACCTTATCCGAAGTACGTCGGCTGTAATTAATTACTGCCAAAGTAATCAAATCAGTGAGAGCTATTGCCTTTATGTTTTAACCGGTAAGCACCGGGCTGGACATGCCTTAAGAGAATATGTTGGTCACTAATTTCTAAATCACCGAATCCTAGACCGAAATGTAGGTTAAATAAAGTAGCTGCAAAAATGCATTTTGCGATGTATGACGTCATCGGCAATCACAGTGTATACGTGCGAGAGAGATAGCCACACGTATTTACTACGGAAACGTTTTTCCTCATTCCTTTACTTGTCTCTAACATTTCTGTGGTTTTTTAAAACTTGAAAAATACTAAAATCGTTTGCTCATCTACTTAAAACACAACTATCAATTGAGGCCGTCAGGGCAAAAGTGGCCTAACTCACAATTTATTATATTCAATGTATATTGGAATTTATTTAAAATATAATAAATTTTGATGCAAAACCGGCCTATTCACAGTTTCACCCATAGATAACATATAGCTTTGTAAACATAATTTTTGCGCGTATTGTTTTTTTTTGCCTACGCAAATTCAAATTCATGTAAATTCAAACTTAATTGCCTTCATACTATGGCAAGTTTAGGCCACTTTTGCGCTGACGGCCTCAATTAATTCATCGTAAATTCATATCTTTAATTTAATAATATAATAATAACAAACGTGACAGAGTAAAAGCGTTGCTCTTTAAATGTCACATTCGCCTCTCAAGGTCAGTGTGATGTTTGAGGCGATTCGCTATACTGTGACAAGCTGTGACCTCATACGTATGTATGTTATATTACCATTCTGCGTATTGTAATGCAAGAATTTAGTGAATTTAATGGATATTTATTATTTGTCACGAATTGCTGGAAAGGCGGAGACTATCTTGAAAACGTGGTGATACTGGCAAAATGGAAGGACAAAGATCGCGAGGGTCCAGTCCGATTCGTTGGTCTGATTTGCACCTCCGTACGATCCTCTCCTACTACTCGATCCTCGATCCTACCTTTTATATTTTTTATTGCATTGAAGTGTGGACGAGCTCACAGCCCACCTGGTGTTAAACGGTTACCGGAGCCCATAGACATCCACAACGTAGGCATCGGCTTTTCTCTGTCCCTGACATTGCTCACGTCCATGAGCGATGATGACTACTTTCCGCTGCCGGCTTGTCTATTTGCAACGGCAATAAAAAAAAAACTCCCGTTTTTTAGAGTTTCTCTGAACTCACCACAAATTTTGATCTTCCCACTCAATCCTTAACACAAACAAAACAACGCAAAATGAGGAATGAAACTGTTATTAAATTAGAACGTCCGAGAGCGACCGGCACCGGCGGATATTAATTTTCTTCCCATTTTTAATTAGTCTCGTCAAGACAACTGCTCCTAAGGGACTCCGGGATATTGGAGCATGACAAACTGTTCCCGAAGCGACCGTGTCTCGTAAACTTTAAGAGATAACACTAAAATTATGATGTTATATTTTCAAAGTGAAAAAAATGAAATAACTGTACGACAAGTCCACAGTTAAGTCTCCGGATAAACTAATCTTAACACGATTGTAGCTGCATGATTAAATGTTTTAATAAGTTCATTTTTATCTAGACGTGTTTTCAGTCGGCCTAGAGGGGGAAGAGGTCGACCTAAGAAGACATGGATGGATTGGGTGAATGAGGATATGAGAGAGAGAGAGAGGAATGAGTGTTAAGATGACGGCTGATAGATGTGAATGGAAAAGAAAAACTCGTTGTGTCGATCCCACCTAGTAGGATAAGGTGGAGACAAAGAAGAAGATTACTGGTGGTAGGATCTATTACTAGTGGTAGGAACTCTTATGAGTCCGCATGGGTAGGTACCACCACCGGCCTATTTCTGTCGTGAAGCAGTAGTGCGTTTCGGTTTGAAGGGTTGGGCAGCCGTTGTAACTATACTGAGACCTTAGAACTCATATCTCAAGGTGGGTGGCGACATTCACGTTGTAGATGTGTATGGGTTCCAGTAACCACTTAACACCAGGTGAGCTGTGAGCTCGTTCACCCATCTAAGCAATAAAATAAGGCAACATAAAAAAAGACGTGTTATCGGTCCAGCTCTAGCTGCGTCACTAGACATTACATTACTTACGACAACACAATATAGCTGTGATATTTTAAACAAGCCTATAGAGATTCGAGAGTCGTAGAATAAAATTACTTTTAGGATTTAAATTTCGAATATCTCAGTTACACATTATCAAGAACGATTTCAAAGAAATATGCATTATTATTATGTAAAAAAGCAACTTTGTTTGTTGGTTTAAATTTTTGTTTTTACCACAGAGTAATATAATCTCTGGGTACCCCCCGCGTGTAAATTCTTCAATGTATGTATCTCCGTAGGTTCACATTTGACGACCCACATGACATTTAAAGACGGAACATAAAAATATTTAACGATCCAAATAAAAATAGTGAGAGGCGAATGTTTTATCGATATCTTGATACGTCGTGCAATCGATACCGCAAATCATTTTATCAAATATTTAAGATAATTCTTGTATCAATATACTCTACTTATTGGAAACATGAAATCGAATTCTTGTGTTTATTGCATTAAAATACTCTTTTTAACCGGATTAAATTTGAGACGAACTTATGTTCTACTTTTTGTTAAGTATCTACCGTGTGCTACGGACATTTCAAACATTTGACTCAACCTGCTTTGAGGCATGAGGTTGAAGTCTCAAGTATATCCGGAACCGAATCGTATGACTGCTTCGCGAAATAATTATTACTAGTGGTCCCCAGTGGTCAAAATTCGACCGTAATTAATTGAACTTATAAGTTTTAGTTTTATTATTATTAGGTTCTATTGTCAAAGACTTCTATAATCACAGATTTCGCCAAGGATACACTATAGACAAATAAAATTAAAGACAAAAATTATTAATCTATTCTGAATTGGACCATAGACTTTAACAATAAACAAAAGTACATATAAGCATGTGTGTGTGTCAAATAAATGGTAGTGTGTGTAATGTTTTATTATTATTTAATGTATTTTTATGCATAGTTAAAAAATATATTAATATTCTGCACTCCACCCCTACATTCTCTATACCTAAACGTGGGAAATTTCATACTCCTCCGTCCGCGCAATTTTCGTAAAACCCTTTTTAACAACAACCCTTTTTAACAACTGTACAAAGTTTTTGCTTCACGTATTAATATATAGATGATAGCTCGTACCGCATATAGACATAACCGACATATATAGACATAACCGAACAACCGAGAAAAACATGTAATTTTCGTTCGCGACATTATCTGATGTTATCAGAAACAGCCAGAACCATCCGTTACATACATAAAATAATGCATAAATTCAAACAAATCATAGGTACAGATCGATACCTCATTTCCGAAGAGTAAATAGTTAGAAACATGTTTTTACGATATGACTAGGAAATTATATCAAGGGGGGGAAAGGCTATTTGGTTTAACCGACATCTTTATAATTAAAGGATCGTTTTATTTGGTACTAGCGGCCCGCTCCGGCTCCACTCGGGTATTTAACATAAAGTTAAACGATATTTGACGTTGTTTTATTTTTTTAAATAAAAGAACTCTTATTGCGGCGTAACTATAATTGTTACACATATGCTGTCGCGACACTTTTAGTAAATGATAATGTGTTCTACAAAGTCTTAGTACATTATTTTATTCTGTCATCAATAGTTTTCGCAGGTCACGCGATGTAAAGAAAATTTTAGGCAATTTTTTTACACCTTGGGTTACATTATTTAGTAAGGATCCCTAATTTTTTTCATAAAAGATTATATATAGCCTATGTCACTCAGGAATAGTGTAGCTTCCAAACAGTGAAAGAATTTTTCAAATCGGTTCAGTAGTTTCGGAGCCTATTCAATACAAACAAACAAATATTTCCTCTTTATAATATTAGTATAGAAGTATAGATAATAGTCAAAGTTAACAATTCTATATTTTTAATTGAACTTCAATGATGTTTACCTCATTAAAATCGCTCTCCTGTAAAGTAGCAAAAATGTCGCTTAAACCGAAAAACCTTTCAGCCCTCAATATGTATGCCTGAAGATAACATATAATTGTACCAACTTTAATATTCATGTAAATTTTATTGAAATGAAAACTGTTTGAATATCAGTATGTATCAAGTAAGTAATCAATATATACCTATATGTAGGGTGCAACCGATTAACTTGTTGCCTAAGGGGACTATCCCGGCCACAATCTGGCTGGTCGGTGAGGTCTCAAACTCAGAGAGAGTTTGCTAACACTGGCCCTAGCGAGATCAGTATTTCGCGAGTTTCGTCTTTTACGACCGGCTTGAAATCGCGACCCACTGAGATGATCCGGCGAGAAACTCTGTGGGTAGAGGTCGCAATAATATTTATAGCAAGATATCTAGAGCACCATTAAAAACTTTACTCTTATACACACACTTTTTGTTAATCTAATCGTATTTATTATAATAACTAATACAATCGTGTGCTCTCAGAAATTAGTAGCGAAATTATAAAAACGTTTATGAAGAACAAACCTTCAGACGAATATCGCCCTCTACTGATCGCTAAAAGACAAAAGTTCTCATCAATCGGGCGATGAACAACGCTTGTGGTGCGTATTTAATGGTAGGCTGCGGCTTGGCTCTGCCCCTGGCATGCTAAAGTCCATGGGCGACGGTAACCACTCACCTCTCAGGTGAGCCGCTTTTTATTTTATTGCCTAGATGAGTGGACGAGCTCACAGCCCACCTGGTGTTAAGTGGTTACTGGGGCCCATAGACATTTACAACGTAAATGCGCCACCCACCTTGAGATATAAGTTCCAAGGTCTCAGTACAGTTACAACGGCTGCCTTCACGCCGAAACGCATTACTGCTTCACGGCAGAAATAGGCAGGGTGGTGGTACCTACCCGTGCGGACTCACAAGAGGTCCTACCACTAGTATAAAAGTCATAAAGACATTAGAGCGATCTTGGCCCTTTACTGAGGATACTGATAGCGTTTTTGGGATTCGTAAAGCTCTTAAAGTGTGAAACGGCCCTAACATAATTTAAAACCCGTCACCTGTCGATGTTCCCCGAACAAAGAACACTCGGACAATACAAACTAAAAACTCAATTAGAAGACAATGCAATGACAGACTTAAGGCAAAAGTCAACCGTAATAAAATATTTCGTCTCATAAATAAATATCTATACAAATAAATAAAGTTTAAGTGTTGTTTGTAATATTAACCGCTTTTTACTACATGCCTATGAATGTATATACGCTACATACACCAAAAATGTAATATAACTATACTGAGACCTTGGAACTTATATCTCAAGGTGGGTGGCGCATTTACGTTGTAGATGTCTATAGGCTCCAGTAACCACTTAACACCAGGTGGGCTATGAGCTCGTCCACCCATCTAAGCAATAAAAAAAAGAAAAGAAAAAGATTTTTTTTAAATTTCTGTCTGTCTGTCTGTCCGCCTGTTTGTTCTGGTTAAGCTCTGAAACACGGCTGGACCGATTGAACGGAACTTTCACTGATAGCTGATGTAATAAGGAGTAACTTGGGCTACTGCTATTTTAGAAATATTTTAAAATTATTACAAAATAAAGTAATGTTTTGTTAAATTCCACGCGGAAGAAGTCGCGGGCACAGCTAGTGTGTTCATAAAACGTGAAACGACATTAAAAGAAGTATTTTAAATGTTATGTGAGTTGCATCCGCGAATTTATAAGGGCCATAATGAATCACATCTTCGATCTAGTGAAATTTATGCTTCGATTATTTTGTTAGCAATTTTTTATTTATTACACAGATGAGTGAACAACCTCACGGTCCACTTGTTAAGTAGTTAGCAAAGCCCATAGACATCACTAAGTAAATGCCTTCGTTCACCTTGAGGTCGTCTCAATTGTACTGCATAACGGCTATCCCAACTTTTAAACCGGACCACGTCACTATATGGGATATGAACGAAAACAGTACGCACATTAAGAAAAATCATAACGAAATTGGTTCAGCCATTAGCGAATGTACATATGCGTAGATATGTGTACTATGATATAAAACACTAGTGAATTCCGGGCACGCTTCGCTGTGATTATCGCGACAATCGACATATTATTGTATGAAGGACACTCATGTGCAATCACTCTCATTCGCCATCTGTCCTACTGTGTATAATAAAGCCATAAATATTCACATTCTACATTTGAAGACTTGAAAAATGTCATTTATAATGAGTAGATTTGTTAACAGTTTAGAAAATCGAAAGAATTCACTGTTTGAAGATTATGACATTCATTTTGAAATTGAATTTTCAATTGAAATTTCTATCTCCTGTCTCAATGTATATCTATATTCAGATGACCAGATAAAAAATAAATCAGAGATCACTAGTACAACTTATTCATCCAGTCATTTGTGTAGGTGACGTAGCTTTTTTTTGTTTTTCTGGTAGAATGCTCTTCATGCTAAATGATTAATCTCACGGACAAAATCAACTTGAATATGAATTAATTTCGACCGGATCCGTAAGACCACTTGCTTGTCGCACCTCTTATATGTGACCTTCGTTTTGCTGATGGTAGGACATTTTCTGAGCTGCACGGCTAGCTACCACTACACTATTCTGCTGCAAAGCATTAATTCGTTTCAATTTGAATAGTGGGCCAGCCGATATGTGATAAAATTGAGTCTCGAATCTCATGTCTAAAGGTGGGCGGCGAAATTTAAGTTGTGATTTGTCTATAGGCGCCAAAAACTACTTAACCAGGAGAACCGTGTACTCCTTTACACATCTGTGCAAACAATAATAAAATTAACCATCAGAATAATGTAGCGATCGAAACGCTAATTGAATGCTACAAATTGAATAATAATTATAATAATAAAAAAACAAATAACAATTTTATTAAAAACTAGCTGACCCGGCAGACTTCGTAGTGCCTCAATCGATAGTAAAATACCTAAGCTTTTCTATAAAATAAACTTAAAACAAACAAAAGGAATCCGTCCGACGGGGGGCACATCAAATGGAAAACAAAATATTATTTTTATTTATAATAATTCCGAACATTTTCATAATTATCTACCTTTTAAACCTTCTCTGGACTTCCACAAATAATTCAAGACCAAATCAGGCAAATCGGTACAGCCGTTCTCGAGTTTTAGCGAGACTAACGAACAGCAATTCATTTTTATATATAAAGAAGAAGAAGATAGATTAAAAATAATAATTTCGTAATGTTTATTAGGTAAAGTTTTTGTTATCCATACTTATATTAACTCAGCTCGTACATTAGGAAACACAATAAGATATGACGAAACTATTATTGAGACATTTACCTCGGTTTCACCTTCGAGTCTACGGCAAAGACAGAAATGTTTCAGCCTGTCGACGGTCACACAACATTTCGACGTGTCCAAAATATATGCGTTCAACGTTTGCAACACCTTCGCCATTTCGAACGCAATTCACTAATCAACTTCCCCTGGCAACACTAGCAGATGTCATTTTTCCCGGCGAAAAAACGGGCGATATAAATGATGTTTTTTTTTTTCGCAGAGATTTTTCCTTTTGTCCGTGCAGCGGTGTGCGCTATTAGAAAAGCCTGAGAATACTGCTGTTATCAGATGCTGGTTATCTCGGGTTTGTCACGGTAGATATTGTTGATAGAGCTGAGACGACTAGTGTCGACCTATTTTATTTTGATTATGTTAAATTTCAAAGATAAATATTTTCTTCTACGTACAATTACACCTACGATCCGCAAAATCGAAAAGAAAAGCTATAAAGCTAAATAACTATATGTATACAATGCTTACTTTTATTTACATAATTTATGACATATTGAAGGTCGAAATATTCATTTATTTTTATTGTTCTTATTTGATTAGCAGGATTTGTTTTAAGAACTTGATTGATTACTCCTTGGACTCCCATTTAAAATATCTGATAGATATTGATTGTTTGTGAATGCCAAATATGGATATGACGTGTAGTAAAAAAAACTCCGGATACAATAATACTAAATATTACCGACGACTGGTGGGAACTAGGACTGCCACGCTATAGAAAACTATTGTGATAGCATATTTATTATTAAAATTTTAAACAAGTACTTATCAATTAATGATCGAAATGAAAACAATAGCTATTGTCAGCTAAAATCAAAAACAAATGTATGTTATTGAATTTTATTTTACATAAACAGCTTTATTATTATTTTTATGAAGAAATATTAGTATACACATGTGTGACTTGACGCTTATAAAAAATAATAAAAAATCCGACGTGATGCGATATACAGTCAAACCTGGGTAAGTGAGAGTAATAGCCAGGACCCGTCATTTTAAGCTCCCAAAACCTCTATTAGAGAGAAACAGAAACCTCTGTAAGAGAGAGTCGTTTTTCCCTCATGGACCTCCGTAAGCGAGACTGCTACTTATCTATACCATAAGCGACAGTCGAGCTTTATTTATCTATATTATTAGGAGGAACAAATGACAAAATAAATTACAAATTTAACATCTGCTATTTTATGACTCTTTCTTAACTTTCGTGGAACTTCCTATCATTGTTTTTGTATTGTTTTCTTGTCAATATTAAAACTATTCTAATTCGTGGAACTAAATAACGTTGTTATTTTATCGCATTATTTTCGAATAGACACGTGTACCTGTGTACCGTCCTGTTTGTCGGACTTACTCAATCGTTAATCAATTGCGAAAGAAAGTTCTGTTCTGCATCATGTCAAAACGGAAAATTAAAGTGCTGTCATTAAGTGATAAACTTAAAATAGTGAATGCATCCGGAAAATCGTAAAATGAAATTCAGAGGGAGCATTAGCGAGAAACTCGGGTTAGTGAGAAACCTCTATAAGCGAGAATGAGATTGTGCTCCCTTGAAATCTCGCTTATCCAGGTTTGACTGTATTGGCCTAGAGAGATTCAATTACGTTCAAAATACTTAATACACTTTTATAGTCAGTTAGATTCAACCGCCACTGATGATATTAACAGTGTCAGGTAATATTTTCATCGTAATATTTTCATTTCATTACAAATCGTCTTGGGAGTCGGCATCGTTATTTCTGAAGGTCGCGTTTAGTTCTAGACTGTTCTCACCATCTGTTGGAGGGATGTTGTGTCTTCTCCACGTTATTATAAATAATAATAGCTATTCTTTCATCGATATCAGTGATACATATCCGCTTCGTAGGATCATCTACATCACTATTGGTTACGGCACCGCGTCGCATTGTTACGGCGATAACGCGAGGACGTATTTTCGAGGGGCGTACGTACACGATTAGTTTCGTCATTTTCGCGAAACAAAAACAATAGTGCTGTTTTATATATACTAGAGGTCCCGCAGTAGTCGAAATTCGACTATAATTAATTAGAATTGTAAGTTTGTACACTATTATGATTGTATTTTATACTTCTATAAACACAAATTTCGCCAAGACTACACTATAAAAAATATTAACAAAGGCAAACAATATTTAATCTATTCTCAATTTGACAACAGACGCCAAGAACAAAAGTTTGACAATAAATAGTATGCATGCGTGTGTGCGTCAAATATATGGTATGTAGTGTGTGTAATGTTTTTTTTATTGATATAATGTATCTTTTACACATTATTTTAAAAAAATATTAGCATTGTGCACTTCTTCCCTAAATTCTCTATAAGTGTGGAAAATTTCATAGTCCTCCGTCCGCGCAATTTTCGTAAAAAGGGATAAAAAGTTTTTGCTTCACGTATTAATATATAGATATTATATTCGCTGATAGCTTATTCTATTCTAGCTAAGCCCGGACGGGTAGGTGAGCTCACGGGCTCAACCTGAGAAAATTTGCTAACACCAGCCCTAGCAAGAGCAGTGCTTCGCTGAATCTACCACCGAACCGGAATCACGACCCACTGAGAAGAACCGGCGAGAAATCAGTGGGCTAATTATATTTTCGAAATTGCACAATAAAGTAAAAAATTTTCGCCCGATATCCATTCGATTTGACCACCGTTAGCCATGTAACTGTACGTAAACAACAGCGTTAGCAACGCCGCAGTTCCGCCATTTTGTCCAAAACATTTGTCAAGTAAACACACACCTTTATATAGCTATTTCTGGTCGTTAAAATCAGTTGCCTTGTTCAGATAAAGTAGACGACAAAATCAAACGCGGCAGACAATGTCTATATTTCATACTTTTCATAGATATGTAAGAGTAGATGAACAATCACCTGATGTTTAGCGGCACTGAGGCCCATAGACAACAACAGCCCCTCACATTCGGCATCAGGTCAAAGTCTTTTGAGAAGAACAACTACTGTTATTTTATTACCTTACTATTTAAAGCCACAAGACTCCTTATCGGCGGAAAGCGGGGTCTAAAAACTTTGCTTCCGAACTATCCCGTCTTTCTGACGGATGATGGGCAAACAATTATCTAGAAAAGTTACCAAAAGTAGCAATACCAAATAATTGAATTAATTTGTTCGTAATCATTATATTTATTAAACGAAGTCTTTTAATAATGTAACAAAAACCGGCTACATTGTTTCTATGTCAAGGTATCAAACCGTTCAAGGTAAACAAAGCCACGACATTCTTAACCTGGCAACATTGACAGATGTTTGTCATCAGCTCGACGATGGCTATTTATAGTGTTGCTATGTTTAAAATAGAATTTATGATACTCTGGTTGCTATTCCCTAAGCTTCAGAATTATTGGCTTCGCGGATTGAGTCCCACGTGGAATGGGCAGACGCATCGCCTTATGCCCTTCCCCATGGATACTTAATTTCTCAAAATATAAGAAACAGTTAAAGAGCTAAGAGCTAAAACGTAAGATTAATATTGCCTTATTCGGATAACAATTGAACAACACACAATGTACATGACTTCACTTTGACACGACCGTAAAACAAAAACGTTGAAAGGTGATTGTTCTAAAATTCTCAATCCTTTAACAAGTTTTTTTTTTAATTGCTTTTATGGGTAGACGAGCTCACAGCCCACCTGGTGTTAAGTGGTTACTGGAGCCCATAGACATCCACAACGTAAATGCGCCACCCACCTTGAGATATAAGTTCTAAGGTCTCAGTATAGTTACAACGGCTGCCCCACCCTTCAAACCGAAACGCATTACTGCTTCACGGCAGAAATAGGCAGGGCGGTGGTACCCACCCGCGCGGACTCACAAGAGGTCCTACCACCAGTAATTACGCAAATTATAATTTTGCGGGTTTCATTTTTATTACACGATGTTATTCCTTCACCGTGGAAATCAATCGTGAACATTTGTTGAGTACGTATTTCATTACAAAAATTGGTACCCGCCTGAGATTCGAACATCGGTGCATCGCTCAACACGAATGCATCGGACGTCTTATCCGTTAGGCCACGACGACTTCAAATTAATTGCCCATTTAAATATCATAGTGAAATGCGGCAGGAACATGAAGAATGGTGGTGCCAAGGGTGTGGGTTCGCGGCAATCCCTACCATCAGTACAGTCACACACTGGAGTGACTATATTTCATTGGTTAGAGAATTCAACAGTGACGCACCGGTCATCGTTCTCGTCGAACCCGATGCTTGCGACGAAGGGCTCGACGAGTAAATTAACCCACAGACACAGCCCACTGAGTTTCTTGCCGGATCTTCTCAGTGGGTCGCGTTTCCGATCCGGTGGTAGATTCTGCGAAGCACGGCTCCTGTTAAATTTCGTGTTAACAAGTCGTCAGGTTTGAGCCCCGTTAGCTCACCTACTAGTTAAGGTTACGCTGAAATAGCCTCTTAAGGCTATCAGCTTAGGTTGTACAAAAAAAGTGACACATTAATAAGCTGTCCAGCTATTAACCTAGATACGGGCCACCCCGAGTGCTTCATCATCATCCGTCACGAGACGACAGGTTTACCTAGTGCGAGAAGTCATAAGTAAATGTATGTTTGTTTGGTTCAATAAAGAAAATTATTGTTACTTTTTGCCAATATTTCCGTGAAATGATTATGACTTGCAAGAAAAGGTGCTAGATTGTTTTCTAAGCCAAACGCCTAGTAACGCATGTCATGCCAATTCCACAGGGCAGGACGAATAGAAAAAGATAATCTAAAACGGAAGGTACCGATGTAAATCAATCGCAAATGTTTATAGCACGATTTAGTAAATACCAAATATCTCAAAATACCCAATAGATGTCGTTATAATACATTCAATACACAATCATATTGATTACAAAAGGAATATCAGTAAAGGTCATATTGAGCGACCATTACCTCGAGCCTCGCTCTCCCTAGGGCCCGCACTCTCTACAATAGCAATCTAAGAAACCTTTGAACCAATGTTGCCAGGAACTCTGTTATCTAAATAAAAAATGAAACCTCGGTATTGCTAGATATGAATTTAGTACAATGCTATTGAGTTTTTGTCATTACTTTCGAACCTTCAAGGTCAAGGATCGCTAGACTGCCCCAGTCATGGTAAAAGACGTTAATAAAAAATATGCTGCCTTAATCGGGACACACGAAGTGAACTTCAAGCACATTTCCCTTGCATCGACCACATGAAATTCAAAAACAAATACAGTACCCCGCGATAAATATTGCGCATTGACCGTGGGAAAGAGACGGTTAATTTTTGCTTCGTAGAGCGTTATATCTGTCGCACATTACCTAATTGACATTTAGTATCCATAGATACCGAACCGTTAGTGTTTCGTCGCACACAGGTAACGCTCTACAACAATAACAAAATTAGACGGCTGTCTCTTTCTAACTATCGATGTGCATTACTTATTGCCTGGTACTGTACCTAGCCTTCAGTTTTAAAACATTAACCTAAATAGCGATAACATTAAAAACATTCGTGACCATTGCTACTCATTAACTATTACTCGAGAAACGAAGTGCTAGAGAACAATGTAATGGTTATTGAATCGATGTGGATTGTGTACCAAAGTAGAGACCTGGGTAATAATTGTATTGGTTTTCGTGTGATAAATTTTGCAGCTATTTTACTTTCAGCTGTGTTCAAAAGAATACGTTTTTTTAATGTAGACATTTTTTTTAATGCTTAGATGGTTGGACGAGCTCACAGCCCACCTGCTGTTAAGTGGTTACTGGAGCCCATGGACCATAACGCAAATGCGCCACCCACCTTGAGATATAAGTTCTAAGGTCTCAAGTATAGTTACAACGGTTGCGCCGCCCTTCAAACCTAAACGCATTACTGCTTCACGGCAGAAATAGGCGGGGTGGTGGTACCTACTCGTGCGGACTCACAAGACGTCCTACCACCAGTAAAACCACGAGAATAGTTAAACGCGAAATCCATCGAATTTCTTCGATTCGGAATACCTTACCATTTTCGCGGTCACATTCCGTCCTTCAGATACGATAGGCCGTATTTTAACATGTTGACGCCTCGCGAACACCTCAGTAATACTAATTATGACTTCCGCACGTGTTCATGTGTGTACTATTAAATCGTCGAGGCCTGTTAGGTAAGACTCCCGGCGTACTCGTTCTCAGCGATTCGATGAATAGCATTGTGTTTTAGGACGAAAACCGTAAAGTTTATAGATTTTCGTAATTACTG
Organism: Bombyx mandarina; assembly: GCF_030267445.1. Classification (NCBI taxonomy): domain Eukaryota; kingdom Metazoa; phylum Arthropoda; class Insecta; order Lepidoptera; family Bombycidae; genus Bombyx; species Bombyx mandarina. The sequence goes on along the minus strand of NC_143224.1, from coordinate 1,926,527 downwards.
GGCATAGTGTTCGAGCCCGCCCGATTAGGTACCTAGAGCGTACTACTGCGAAACAGTTATGTGTACCGATTTTTTTTATTTATTCCTACCTAAACTCAAGGTCTAGAGAGAACAAGTCAGCGACACCAGGCTAGTAGGTGAGCTCACGGGGCTCAAACCTGACGATGTTGCTAACACTAGCCCTAGCAACAGCCGTGCTTCGCAGAATCTATCACCGGATCGGAAACGCGACCCAGTGAGAAGATCCGGCGAGAAACTGAGTGGGCTGTGTCTGTGGGTTAATTTACTCGCCGAGCCCTTCGTCGCAAGCGACGGGTTCGAGGAATACGATGACCGGTGTGTTCCGATTTCGACAACAGTCTTTATACATACAATACAATTGACCTTTCGTCTCAAAGTGGGAGTGCGCATTCGCGTTGTGGTATCTATGGTATTTATTATCTGTTAACTTAACCTAACCCAGTGATCGGCTCTAGAACCGCATGTGGCTCTTTGGGTACTTCAGTGCGGCTTTGCATTTAGTGTACTACTTATTTAGTATAATAAAAGTTTACTAAACAAGCAGATTTAGCTCCCAAATTTTTTTTAAATTGTTGTTATGTTAATATTTGGCTCAATGGCTAGTAAGTTTGTCGACCACTGACCTAACCTAACGCCGATTATAATTCTGTCGTGAAAATCCGCTCTTGACCGACCTTAAATTAGCTTTTCGGTGTCCATTACTGAATTTATTTTAACCTCTATAAATTATTTCGATTACGAAACATATGATATCTTTTAACAATATATACCGTGATTGCTGGTCACTAAACCGCACCAGAGTGCAAATTGCCTGTTATCGGTTCGAAACAGATATTATTGTCAAACGTAATGTAATATTGTAGTTGTATTTTGTGGTCCAGAGGTAGATGAGCTCGCCGGTCAGTTGGTGATGTAGTTACCGAAACCAATAGACATTTTACCAATAAACTTGAGACGTGGTAATGAATTTTCTGAATATCTGAATGTAAGCCGTAAAAACGGGCTTCCTAATGTGGTCAATGTTTGAACGTGAAAATCGTTAGCTTAAAAGTGTTACGTACGTGATAGGTATCTCTGAAAAAATTAGTATCTCCCAACAAAATCCGAACCACAGCAATGTGGGTCTTCTTCGATATGGGTATACGTACTGGGCGTATTATCCTTTAGACTTAGACCATGAACGTGATTTACATTTAATGCAATTTACTACATTAGTCAGTGTGTGTGTGTGTGTGTGTGTGTGTGGCTTTTTTTTGCTAGAACATACAATAACTTTAGTTAACAACAGGCAGGTCGCACTCGATCGAACGAAAATGTCAAGCGAAGTATTTTCAAATGCAGTTTTTGGTCGATAATTCAAAGCAGAAAAGGTGCGTACATACGAACCCTGCCATTTCGAGGCCTGCAAAGACGTAGGTACATAGCTACAGAGATGTTTGACATAAGTCTTGAGTTAAAACCATAGACCAAATAAGAATAAAACATAGAGATACGTTCAGTAGGATGAGGGTAAATAGAAGAAAGTGCTAATTCTCGCGGTAAAATCGTCTTGCTTTCTTTAATTCTCATTACATTAGATTAATTGGCATCTATTCGGTATTATACGTACTCTTGCCGTGCATTTGCAGAAACAAATAACGTCCAAGCTTTGGATTTAATGTAGCGTATTTAAATATGAATTTTAAAATACGATTTAGTACTGACAAGATGAAGAGAAACTTAGTAGTGACTTGATAGCCGGTAAATACATTTAAAGCAATATACTAGAAAATAAATAAAATGAGGTGACAAATAAATAAATATTTTACTTTTTTTTTATTGGTTAGATTGGTGGACGAGCTCACGGCCCACATGTTGTTAAGTGGTTACCAGAGCCCATAGACATCTACAACGTAAATGCCGCCACCTAGCTTGAGATATGAGTTGTAAGATCTCAGTACAGTTACAAGTACTTGCAGTTACGTAATTGTAAGGAATGCGTGTTTTGGTCGATAAAGTAATAACCCATAAAACCGACTAACATATAAAAGTGATACCCGAAAGGAGGTAAGGCCTTAAATCAGACCGGTCGCCCCGTGCCTACGACACGAAGATAACAATTCGGTTTCGTCATTAAGGAAATTCTTATAAGCCCTGTTTCCGAATGGCTCCTTCCGTTCTGATTTTTCGGCACGAATATTCACGTATTCAGCTTGTCTTCATATTCGCCTGTTTGTGTTGGAAAATTTATTTTTGTATTTTTGTTGCTTAGCAACCTAATGAGGTACGAAGAAAATAACGTTTATTATTGGCGCAGGTACACAGCCTAGCACGTGATCAATTCGTTATTAAGCTGTGTGCCTAGTGCGAGTTTTTAACGTATGGCGTAAAAGTTAACTCAAATTTGCGTGGAGTTGGAACGTTTGCCTACGTTTGCCGCTAGGGGCGCTGTTCCAACTCCATTCAAATTTGAGTTAACTTTTACGCTATCGAGAACGTTAAAAAACTCGCACTAATCACACTGATGCTTCCGTATTGTGAATGCGTTTCATCGATGAGGCATACGTTGAGGACTACATCCGAGATGGGTTTTTTTTTAAATCAAAAGAGAGAGAGAGAGTATTATTTCTTGTACACAAAAAATAAATAAACAATGCGATACATTAAATACAAAAAAAAAAAAAGTAAAATTGGCGGTCTTATCGCTAAGAGCGATCTCTTCCAGACAACCATCAGGTGAACAAGAATCATTATGTCATTACAAAATTATTCCGCATATTATTTTACTGATTCTTACCGTAGCTTTCACATGTTTTCGATAGTTCGGCGTGGCGCCGAGATTATGGGTAGACAAGAAATGTGGAAATCGTGGTTAAGAACCCGTTAAATGATAGTGTGTTGAATGTTGATAGTCGCGAAAGTATAAATCTATTCGTAAATCGAATGTGGCTCGGAAATACCTTTCCGATTGCTCAAAATTAGAAATATTTTGGAAAAATTGTAAAATGCTCCAATCATAGCCTATCTCTGTTCCATCTATTTGTTATTGTCGAATAAAATAACTTTGTATTGCTCAATTTAAAGTTAGGCCACCGCTAAAATTCGTTTTCAAGTTAAATTACGAATAACAAACTAGTTTCCTATTATTCATCCACGTACCGACTTTTCTCATTCAACTTTTATATAGCACCTGATAAGTCAATAAAACGAGTCCACCAGCCGTTCACAATGCAATCCGATAGCTCCGTCTCTGTCCTACTTTCGCAGTTTGAATAAAACGAAAGAGGACACCAGAGAATGCATTGATTCAATTCAATACAATACACATGGCAATGTGGGGTGTATTGTTGGAGTATTCGATATTCCAAACGCTCACAGGCAGACTTCAAAAGTGATGATGTCTGTTCCATTCACAACAATATAATGTTTCAATTTATTTTCCATCATACATAATACCTATGTCCCTTCTATATTCCGAAGCGGATCTATTACTTTGTTTTGGCGTTATAAAATATACTAGTGGTCGCCTTGTATTATCGTTCAGTTGTCACATTTCTATAATCATCATTGTTCTATAATCAGAGATTTCGCCAATCTATTCTCAATTTGGCCACAGACTAATAATAAACAAAAGAGTATATATATGCGTGTGTGTGTGTCAAATACATGGTAGTGTGTGTAATGTTTTTTTTAATATTCATGTAATGTATATTCTATGCATAATAATTAAAAGAATCTCTATATAAACTATAAGTGTGGGAAATTTCATACTCCTCCGTCCGCGCAATTTTCGTAAAAAGGTGTACAAAGTTTTTTGCTTCACGTAAGATTATTATTTTTATGAAAAATGATAATATTATGGAGTGAAATCTGGCAAATGTCATTAATTAAAGTTTGTTTTCTAAAGGAAGTTTATAACAACAGTTACAAGCAGCTTTTTATTTTATAAAATTGAATAGAATGAATTGATTTGTTGTGCAAACTTTAATTACGTTTCTGTTAATATTGAATTATGAAAAAATTTCATAGTCTGTGGTCAAATTGAGAATAGATTTAATATTGTTTGTCTTCATTAATATATGCCTAAAGTGTAGTCTTGGCGAAATCTGGAATTATAGAAGTATATTGACAATAGAATATTAATAGTATACAAACTTATAATTTCAGTTAATTATAATCGAATTTCGACTACCGGGGCACCACTAGTATAAATTAAAATAAGACATGGCTTAAAAGTCTTAGTTACCAGGTCATGAAATCCCTTAAAAAATTTGCCAGTGTCATTTCTCACTTAGCACACGGATGTCGTGTCGGACTGACGCATGACGGCGTATGGGCTGTCGTCTCCATGGCGACAGAAAAATGATCACGTACCATCCACTTCCTGTTCTATACGAGCACGTCGATTACGGACGGTAAACGTTTGAGGTTATTGAATTGAATACGCTGTTTGAGCCGAAAATAATGTTAACGTATCTTATTGATGAATTGAAAAATATTGGGTACCCAAAATTTTCGGTACTTTTTACATGTAACTTGCTCGGTGAGCTCACACCCCATCTGGTGTTACGCGGTTACCGGGGCCCGTGGACATCAATGCACGAATCGACTGCTTTTTTATCGAAAAAAGAAAATAATTAATTTCAATGTATTCTTTTTTTTATTGCTTAAATGGGTGGACGAGCTCACAGTCCACCTGGCGTTAAGTGGTTACTGGAGCCCATAGACATTTACAACGTAAATGCGCCACCCATCTTGAGATATAAGTTCTGTCGCAGCATAGTTACAACGGCTACCCCACCCGTTTGATTTTTATTACACTATGTTATTCCTTCACCGTGGAAGAATCGTGAACATTTGTTAAGTACGTATTTCATTAGAAAAATTGGTACCCGCCTGCGGGATTCGAAAACCGGTGCATCGCTAAATACGACGCACCAGACGTCTTATCCTTTAGGCCACGACGACTTGTTTCTTTCAAATATCACATTCTCGAATAACTCTTTTAGTTGTAATAAATACGATATTAATCATTCAATTTAGTGTAATGGTCCGATTGGTTTCGATTGAGCAACGTATTATAATCACACGAGAAGATTTTCCGGTTTGTTACAAGACTTTCGTGTTTTTACTCAACACGCCGGTCGGTTGAACTGGTCGTAACATATCAATGAGCGTCTCCCGCACGTGTCGGGACGGGTTAGGAGAAATCAACATTTATACCTTCGCAGTTGGTAAGATGACAGGACATTTTACCGGTGGTAGGACCTCTTGGGACTTGCACGGGTATGTACCACCACCTAATTCTGCCGTGAAGCAGTAACGCGTTTCGGTTTGAAAGGTGGGGCAGCCGTTGTAACCATACTGAGACCTTAGAACTTATATCTCAAGGTGGGTGGCGCTTTTACGTTGTAGATGTCTATGGGTTCCAGTAACCACTTAACACCAGGTAAGTTGTGAGCTCATCCACCCATCTAAGCAATAAAACAAAATTGGCGCTCTACAATTTCATGGCAAAGGATCTACTTGGTCTTGTAATAAAACGGTGTTGTAATTGACTATTGGATAGACGAACGCTATCGGAGTTCGCAACGGGAATCCGGAAGTCTACCTTGATGAATAAAACTAATGGCAAAATTGGCTTTAACCAAAACCCTATCACACATTCGCGGCAAAGTCCGGAGAGATTTGCAAACTCATAAAGAGTTAGGCTTCGTATACAGCATAACTATAACCCATTTATGAGGAAGTCATTAGTGAACACAATCTACTCCATTCCGACTAGAACTTATAAAGTTCCACGCCTTAAGCCAGAATTTAGTTTAAATAAATCTATAATTTGAGGATTAAAACAAAACAGTTTAAAATCTCATATCGTTGTGCGCGGTACTTCTGGTTCGTTAGCTTATTAGCTTTGACGCCGACATTCAGGTCTTCAGGTCATATAAAAATATACAGGAATTGACATTTTAATAAACGAGTTCATTTGGTTTATTTACTCGTAGAGAAATGTTGGGTTTATACGTTGAACAGATACTTTGGAGTTTCGACCCCAAAATGTTATGTTTGTTTTTGTTATATTTGTGAGTCTGCGTTAGAAATACTCCACTCATATAACATTCACAGAAATTTTCTGAAATAAATTTCAAAGGATAAACTGCATGCTTGCTTGCTGGATTTGATTCGTAAAGACTCGGAAAGGTGTCATAGTGCGAAGGCGATATTCTGCGGACCTAAGACCAGTTGAGTAATTCTGGGAGATAAAGTTCAAAGTTTTGTTTTTTGGCCACCATGCTTGGGATTTTTGTTTTATTTTAAATTCCCAATTATGATTCTCTTCTGTAGACATCACCGAATGCCTCTCGTTTATTTCTTTAACTAATTCAGTAACCTCAATCCGATGAAATCATTTAAGTAATGTTTAAATAACAGAAAGACAAAATCCATCCATAAAATTTAGATGATGGCGGAATTAAAAAGGACATATCCCAATAAAAAATATTTGTCGCGACCCAGTGTTGTTCATTTGAGCTTCCGCCTTTATTATTAACGGCCTTCTGGTGTAGTGGTAAGTGACATGGTCACTACACAAGGGGGTCGCGGGTTCGAATCCCGCCAAGGGAAGATATTTGTATGGTAAATATAAATGTCTTTTCCAGGGTTATGGATGTATATTAAATATATGTATGTGTATAATAAAAAATCTTACATTTATTTCCGTTACCTGGTACCTGTAACACAAGTTCTTTACGAACTTATCACGGGACCAGTTAACGTGGCGTGTTTGTTAGTAAATATTTATTTATTATTTATTATTCCGCCTAAGCACACCCGCAACAAACACTAAATATTCATAAACTTCACAAGAATAAACCCTAAAACGCCTAAAAAGCAAAAGGGAAAGGCTCATTTCGGTTTTTCATAATCACTTTCGAACGCTTAACCGCGAAAAAAGGCATTATTCTAATTATGTAACAACAAACGAAAAGGCTCGAAACATCCTTACATGGATCCCGAATTAAAAACTCCCCCCGGGTGTCCCATAAGGGTTTAGACAGTCGTGACGTCACTGCGCCATTAGTATGCAGGGGTGATACCTTGTTCGATGGAGAGCGTGTTGGCTAAATTAAACTTTTTCATCATTATATGAGATACAGAGGTACTGTTTTTATTTTATTTAGAAATTAATGTTTTCCATTAAGTGTATTTTTTTTTATCTAAGCTGAAAGCCTTGAGAGGCTATGTCAGCATAAACTAGCACGTATGGCGTAATCTAGCGCGGCTATGTCAGCCTAGGTGAGCTCACGGGACTCAAACCTGACGACGTTGCTAACACTAACCCTAGCAAGAGCAGTGCTTCGCAGAATCTACCACCGGATCGGATACGCGACCCATTCAGAAGATCCGACGAGAAACTCAACGGGTTGTGTCTATGGGTTAATTTTCTCGCCGAACCCTTCGTCGCAAGCGACGGGTTCTACGAGAACGATGACTAGCCGTGTTTTCTGGTAAAGCTAGGCTGTATGCATTTTGATGAGTCAACACTGACAGCTCAGATGAAAAAGCGATATAAATAAACATGATTTCCATCGGCGAAGCTGTTACAATGAAATGACTTTCAGAAGACCCGAATTGGGACTTGCTCAAAGTAAACCTATGGCATGGCAATGAATACATTAACTAAACTGAACGTGGCGGCAAACATTTTTCATTTCATAAGCGCGCAATGCATTACATGGTAAGGCTTATTGTGAGCTCTCATATCTTCTGTAAAGTGGCTGCATTCACGTTGGATATATATTTTAGGAGGGAAGAATTAATGGTAGGCCGCAGTTCTTTCCAGTTTCACCAGGACAAGATGGCCTGAACGGGCTTATCCAGGATGAATATATGATATCCATTGACTCCTATAACCGCTTAAAGAAAACTAAAAAGGCTTTGGATATATTAGTACCATTGACCAATGTTGTGATCATGATACACACATAAATAGAGCCAAAGAGACACTGAGAAGTGTCTATCTATACCTTCTAGGGATACACACATAACCAAAAAAACTTCCATAACTATTATACACGTTATATAAAACGGCCGTCTGGTGTAGTGGTAAGTGACATGGTCACTACACAAGGGGGTCGCGGGTTCGAATCCCGCCAAGGGAAGATATTTGTATGATAAATATAAATGTCTTTTCCAGGGTTATGGATGTATATTAAATATATGTATGTGTATAATAAAAATCTTACATTTATATCCGTTATCTGGTACCTGTAACACAAGTTCTTTACGAACTTATCACGGGACCAGTTAACGTGGCGTGATTGTTAGTAAATATTTATTTATACAACAAAGCTTTTAAATTCTAATAACTCTACCTCTATGTAGAGGTCGTGTTAAAGCAGTTAAGAAGCTCTACATAGTACATTCGAGGCTGAAGGCTGGTTGCTGTGAGCGTTCGAGCTAAGAGGTTTCTACCGACACTTATACGATATTGGCGTATAGTCTAAAAAGTAAGAGACGAGAGCTTCACGAGACCGTACTGATATGTGACCACACTTGGCTATGAGTATACAGCTCACTAATCAGATACATTCTGATAATCTACGCTCAATATATTCCATCGTCAATATGTTGGACTAGAATCTTCTCTTCACTGCCAGAATAGATGTACAAACATGCCGTGAAGCAGTAATGCGTTTCGGTTTGAAGGATGGGGCAGGCGTTATAACTATACTGAGACCTTAGAACTTCAAGGTAGGTATCGGCATTTACGTTGTAGATGTCTATGGGCTCCAGTAACCACTTAATATCAGGTGGGCTGTGAGCTCGTCCACCCACCTTAAGCTATAAAAAAATAAAAGCTTAATTATGTTAACGTTGACTGAATTCATAAGACATAAACAGATAATTACAACATAAAATTATCAAATTGCGGAAATTTATGTTTGAGTGTATGATAATTGATAACCGTTATTGATGATCGATCCTCTTAGGTGGGCTCGATTGCACTTAGTTAACAGCTAAAATAATGCGCTTAAAAGTATCTAAACCAAGCAGAGATGTACAACTATTCTATGTTTGAAAATGGTAACACTGGACACTACAGGAACAATTTAATTACTTGGTTCCCTATAGCATTATACCGTTTATGCTCTTATGGATCCTTCATTTTCATTAAAAGACCATTTCAAACACGAGACCATATTTGTTCTCATTAATGATTTGCATTGAATTTTTTTAAACATTTTGCGGGTAGATTTACGTATTTCTCATATGTGCATTATTCGCATACATACAAGCTAATTATCCTTTTTTTTTGTATATAAATTAAATAGATATTTACTAGCAATCACGCCACGTTAACTGGTCCCGTGATAAGTTCGTAAAGAACTTGAGTTACAGGTACCAGATAACGGAAATAAATGTAAGATTTTTATTATACACATACATATATTTAATATACATCCATAACCCTGGAAAAGACATTTATATTTATCATACATATATCTTCCCTTGGCGGGATTCGAACCCGCGACCCCCTTATGTAGTGACCATGTCACTTACCACTACACCAGACGGCCGTTAATGCTTTGACATCAATATATTTGTATGAGTGTTCTCCCGCGGCTGCTCATACCTTGACATCGCCCATATAATGGTAGATATGCGTATTTCTGTCCAAAGAACGGGGACACGTCTCGTTATGTAACATCGGATTACGAACGCCTTTCTATTCAACGATGCAACCGATCGACAAACCAAACAATACTCTATATTGAAGGTATTAAAATTAAATTTCCAGGGAACGAGGTATTCGTATCGTTGTTACGTTAATAATAATTGGAAGTAGGTTAGTTTTACTTTTTAGGGATTGTTGACCTTTAGTATTGGAAATCTGTGGTTCGAAAGATGTTCGTGCAGTTACCATTATTTTTTTATTCGGTACAGTAAGCTGTCGTAAGACATTCAACCGTAGTTTTGAGAAAAATAACTTCTTAGGCGGTGCATGCACAATCCATGACATGTCCATATCAATTAATCTACAGTAGATATAGTAGATCTTGAGGCACTCTTCTTTTGAGTATTCTTGTATTCATTTGGTTGTCCATTAAATGCTTAGCAAGGTTATTCGGATGGGACTATTATTTTAATATTTTTTTGTTGTTGCTTTTGGGGTCAACGCCAAACCTATTCCATAAGTATTAGCGTAAGGACTGTTTTCCATTAATCCAATCGCTAGTTGATACTTAGCATGTCTGTTCTGGCAAAACGAGGTCAAAATTAGCTATATTCTTACATTGTTCCCGTAGAATGCAAATTCAAATAAATAGTGCCCTTGTACTCTGTATCCTTATTGTCGCGTTTCTTCTAACAGCTGCGTGTACAATATATTAAATAAATAAAATTGATTTTTCAATATTTTCTCAATTTATATTGCCTCGAATGTACATCATTTTGATAAAATTGACTATCAAATGAATACATTACAGATATAATAACGTTCGAACGATCTTCCACGGAAATTTATAAATTTGAAAAGTCACCCGCGATATGTTTTCCGCTGTGCGATGTTATTTCAATTCGAGTGATTTGACCTTCGTCTGTAAATACACTTGCGGCCATGACAACCTTCCGAGAGGGTTGGTACGTTTTCGGATATGTCGTACTTGTATGGTAATATTTTTCTTATTATAGAACTTTGGAATAATTCAGTTGTTTTTTTTGGTCACTTTTTTTTTCCTCCCTATGCTGATGGTAGCCTTGAAAGGCTATTTCAGCGTAACTTTAACTAGTAGGTGAGCTCACGGGGCTCAAATCGGAGTGATGCTAACACTGGCCCTAGCAAGAGCAGTGCTTCGCAGAATCTACCACCGGATCGGAAACGCGACCCACTGAGAAGATCCGGCGAGAAACTCAGTGCTCTGGTCAGTTATGTCGTGTGTGATTAAATAGCTAAGTGTGGCACACAGTTTTGCCTATTACTTGAAATTATAGAATAACAAAACGAATGTCATGTTTTTTTTTTTATATATTATTATATCTCCTGTCTCTGGCCCTTGAATAATAAACAAAAACGAACTTGCAAACTTTAATATGTATAGTTAAATAAATATTATATTACCATCATATAAATTAGATACTGCACTTTAGGACATGTTTCAATGGGGATTTTATTGAATTTCCAGTTCGCTGTGTTTTAAAAAAATCATCATTGATATCACTCCAATAGTTTGTTTTATTCCAATAGATAAATAACAGGATATAGAAATTTACATGTGCAATGTGATTCAATAATGGAAACAATTTATTACAAGAAAACTACAATTCAAAAGTGAACTTCGTTGTCCTATTTAAGAACAAAAATTAATTTATATTTAAAAAAAAAGTTTCTTTTTCTTTCAAATGAACTCTAATCAAGCTCCGCCTGAACTTTGAACTTAGTTCCCGGACGATAAAGCTTTAAACAGCAATAAACTTTATTAATGAAGTAATAAAGCTGGCGGATAGCCAGAAAATTCGGCTAACTTTAATAGTTAGATCAATCACTATTACTACACACTGCTGCCTTGCTTTATAAAACTTCCTATAAAAGCAAAAAAAAAAAAATACTTTTGTTGGCATATGAGCATACGGCCCACCTGATAGTGAGTGGTTACCGTCACCCATGGATTTCAGCAATGCCAGGAGCAGAGCCAAGCCGCTGCCTACCGAATTTAATTGCCAATTCGAAATAAATCGGACTAGAGGTCCCGCAGTAGTCGAAATTCGACTATAACTAATTGGAATTGTAAGTTTGTACACTATTATGATTGTATTTTATACTTCTATAAAAATATTAACAAAGACAAAAAATATTTAATCTATTCTCAATTAGACAACAGACGTCAAGAACAAAAGTTTGACAATAAATAGTATGCATACGTGTGTGCGTCAAATACATAGTATGTAGTATATGTAATGATTTCTTTATTGATTTAATGTATCTTTTATGCTTTATTTAAAAAAAATATTAGCATTGTGCACTTCTTCTCTATATTCTCTATAAGTGTGGAAAATTTCATACTCCTCCGTCCGCGCAATTTTCGTAAAAAGGGATTCAAAGTTCTTGCTTCACGTATTAATATTTAGATACTCCACAGTTTTCGCGGTCAATCAATTACAGTTTTACGCCACGCGCCTTCAGGGGCTTAGGGGACTAACACTAAAAAACCTCATTTGAAAAAGGACAATAAGGTTATGCAGAGACAACTCCGCGGGGTGTTTATTCGATTGCAGGTGCGTGGGAAAATCGATATCTGGATACAAACTGTTACAGGTGTGTACACTCCGCCCCAGTGGCTATCGTACGCATTATATATTTTTTTCTACAACAATCCAATACTCCAATTATCCAACAGTGTTAAAGAAAAATTCAGTGATACATCTACACATATAAATAAAATTGGAGTGTCTGTCTGTAATATTGAAATAACCGCTTTTTACTACATGCATATGAATATATACGGTGCATACACCAAAATAACATTTTCTACAATTTTTGTCTGTCTGTCTGGCTGTCTGTTTGTTCCGGCTAATCTCTGGAACGGCTGGACCGATTTTGACGAGACTTTCACTGATAGGTAGCTGATAACATAAGGAGTAACTTAGGCTACTTTTTTTAGACTAGCTTCGTCCCGCGGCTTCACCCGCGGTACGTAAATAACAATAATAAAATGTAATGTTTCCGAAGCGAAGCGAGGGCGGGTCGCTAGTAGATAATATACATACACGCATAAGCACATTCAGTTTTATACGTCACCGATTTCGCCTATCGCCTTGTTCGCCGTTTGAAATATGATTTTCATAATTTTCATCTAAAGCGTACCCGAACGTATTACGGACGCAGTTGACCGTGTGTGCTTATCAGATAACTCATAGAGGATCACGTCTGTGCCCCGAAACTAACCCGCATCAATGTTATAACAGTTTAAGTAACTATACGATTTGACAACGAGGATGTCTTTTGAATGTTATAATGAAGTTAAACTATTTATTACTAATGTACTGTGAGAGCCTTGTGCAAACTTTATTTTATTTTTTATTACATAGATGGGCGAACAAGCTTACGGCCCACCTGACGTTAAGGGGTTACCGGAGCCCATGGACATCAATATGTAACTGCCTCCGACAATCTTGAGACACGAGTCTCAGTTGCTTAAGGCAACGGTTGCCCCATCATTCAAACCCGAACGCATTACTGTCGCACAGTAGAAATAGGTAAGTTGATGATGACAACGGGTAGTTGCTCCCAGGCTCACAAGACTCACCTAAGACTATCAAACACTTCCTATTACCAATAAAGCCGCGGTTTTCATTGCCGACAGTGTAAAAAGATAATCCCTTTTAAAAATATACTTGTTTTCACAAATCGCTTCGGTTTATTGGGGGGACCGAATTTTGCAATAAAAATAAATTACCGAGTTAAAATTGTTAGTTTGCACTGTAAAATCCAACCGCACATGTTGATAGAAAGCAAAGGGGTTGTAACTAATTAGTGAATTATCGGGGCAAATTCAAATTGAAATGGATATAGAACTGACAGAATTAACAACATTCATTATTTGAAAATATATTATAAGTTACGAGTTCGCAAGGTGAAAGAAACTTTAATCGAATAGTACTTAAGACGGATTTTGGTTTTTATACAAACCGCATGACCCAAACCCATAATAGCTGTACAAAACTTTTTAAGTCCATCCAAAAAAAATTAGGTCCATCAAGAAAGTATTGAGAATATTTTTGTTTTTGTTTGATGCTAGTAGCAGTAATATTAGTAGTGGAAGAAGTAGTAATATTTTTTTTTAGATCTGGTAAATTGAACGTCACATTCTGATTATTAGTCATTTAGATATTTGGTAAATTTAATATGGTAGATTTAATATAAATTTAATATTTATTTAAATTTAAATGTTCTAGAATCGGCAGCGGAGCAAAGGGCGTGGAATGATCCGGAATAAACTCTTGTTGCGAGGAGGTGGTCACGACCCTCAGTATTGAGGAAACCGAAGCGAAAAGAAGAAAGTAAATTTAATCAACCACACAGTTAAATCCTATATTCTTTTTTTATTTATTGCTTAGATGGGTGGACGAGCTCACAGCCCGCCTGGTGTTAAGTGGTTACTGGAGCCCATAGACATCTACGACGTAAATGCGCCACCCACCTTGAGATATAAGTTCTAAGGTCTGAGTATAGTTACAACGGCTGCCTTACCCTTCAAACCGAAACGCATTACTGCTTCACGGCAGAAATAGGCAGGGTGGTGGTACCTACCCGCGCGGACTCACAAGAGCCCCTACCACCAGTAATTCGTTTCATAGGTGATGAAAAATACATTGAAAATGTTAGTGACATGGATAATGGAATCGGAAGCCGTACGTATGTCGCCCGAAGCTGTTAAAATTAAAATACCCGTGAATTTCCATCCGAAAACGTTGTCGATTGTAAAATTATTATAGTGACATTGTTAGTAAAACACACAATGTGTGCCTCGCAAACACATTGTTCTGTCGATTGAAAGATATACAGCAAACATTCCTGATGTATACAACAAACAGACACGTATTCAACGCGATGCTTTGTGGGCTGTTGACCTATTTTCGTACGAGCATTTTTTAATTAGATTCCGTCATTATAGTTTAATGTTTTCGTTAACTTTTACTTTTGTTACTACTGCTCCGTATACTATTCGCGTCTTACTTAATTAATTATTTTTAAATAGTTTGTTCGCATCAATTAATTTATGGCGCAACTTCTACATTACTCAATATATGTTAATTAAAACAAAATGTCAATACGGGCGCTTATTTATATTCAAAACTCATCAATTTGTCATCATTTTTACTTTTGTTTATTACTCAGCATGTAACGGTTTGATTAGCTAATATTAAATACTTATGTCATATTTCGTGAAACAAAAGCGTACCTCAATACAACGGTATCGAAGCCGCTGACCCCGTGCGTCATGTGTTTTCTGTTTGTCTTCCATTGCGCGTAATAATGCAATCGAATTATTTATAATGTTTTAGTGTCCTTAAAATAAATGGAGCATCACTGTTAGTTTGGTTTTTAGAGATTCTTCGGTTATGTTGTGTAGGAAAATATGTACCAAACAGAAAAATACTTCGTAATATCAAAACAGTAATGTAGCATAATCATTACAGTAGAACGTGAAAATCAATCACGCTATATACCTGTACGCGATAGGTACGGTACATGTTGGCGACAAGGTTAATTGTTTTGTGACGTTTACATTATAAATGACTCACAATAACCAAAATTTAAATTATAAAAAAAAAAAACCTTCGGTTATTTTTCACGTTAAAATGATTTGTTTTTGTGTTCGGTAAGAAATAACGATCGTATGATACAAAAACCATTTGATACTTACAAAATGGTATCGAGAAAAAAATTAAACAAATTATAACCTTAAATTAAATTCCAGTTCTGTTGGATCGCTATAATATTTCGTTGAGGAGTTAAACGCGGAAAAATTCTATTACTTATTTCACTGAACTGTATGTTGAGTGTTAGGTTAATTTTAAAATAAATATACCCGTTTTACAAAGTTGTTGAAGGTGCTAATTCTTAAGCAATCATCGAATCGCTCAAAACTGATAAAAACAAATCCAAACACGATCGTCACTTTTACCATTAAACACACGAACATAAAAGTACCATTCAATTATTAATTATCATTTACCCAATCAGACTTGAACACTTGGTCAACATTGACAACCAAACAACAATTTTTTTTAAAAGGAATTAATTATAACACATTAATATTTTTTTACACAATATAGGCACTATTTTTCGAAAACCATTCGCTAAATATAAACACGATTATTGAAAGAAAAACAAAACGTCGCTGTCACGTTTGAGAATAACACTGCGGAGCCCGACGTGCGTCAAACCGAAACGAAAGTAAGCGAGGGACTAGGAATCGCGGCCGTTCGACTTGGCGCGAACCGGCCCGCCCTATTGCAAACTAAAACTTGAAATTACGAAACCTAAAACAAGTGTGCTCGACGGATGCGGTATAAATGTATTCGAAAATTCACTCATTACTTATCTTTTTTGAATCTTTATATGTAATATTCATAGAGCCGAAATAAATACATAAGAAATAAAACAAAATTAAATATTCTTGAAATAGTACACCACCTACCATTACACAGGTGCCGCGTGTGACCAATCCATTGTCTGATTACAAGCGTGTGATGACTGACGGTGGCTAAATATACCACAAAAAGAAGCTAATTCCAGAGCCTAATCTCAATTGGCAAAATTGATATCACTGGGTAGTAAGAATGTATTTTACTCTTATAATGCATCGACATAAGGGTCTGCTTTTAGGGATGAGATCATCTTAAGCAATTTGTATCACACGGAAAATAGATTACATACTTTTTTGCCTTCGAAGATACACAAGTTTAAAGGTATACCGTATTCAAGATATTAAATTATTGTAAGTAAAGGTCCTCACCGGCACGAATTTAAGTACAAGTAACTGGTAATTGGGGCCAGAGATAACGGAGTAGGCGTGAAGTATTGTTCTATCGGTGTGCTTAGTGCGAGTTTTATAACGTTCTCGATAGCGTAAAAGTTAATTCGAATTTGTATGGAGTTGGAACGTTTGTCTGCGTTTGCCGCTAGGGGCACTGTTCCAACTGCGTCCAAATTTGAGTTAGCTTTTACGCTATCGAGAACTTTAACAAACTCGCACTAAGCACACTGTTCAGAACTTCCAAATGATTTATTTCTAGCGCAATTGGGAGTTCTATTGGTACTTTAATGCCACTAAAAATGGATTACTAGATACCATTAATAGAGTTTATCAATCGCATCGGCAAGTAAACTAAATCTGGCAAAAATCTGATTTGCGTTAATATTTATTTTTTAAATAAGAGTTAAGCTATAATATATAACCGATGGCCTACTGTTTCATGACACGCACACGGCAAAAGAGTTTCCGTCTTCATTATTCCGTATACAATGCTTATGGTTTAAGTTATTTATATAAATACATTTTAAAATATATATTTATATTAAAAACGTACTTAGATATTAGATTTAGAAACCGTCCGTAGTCGGACGGAAAACGGACAAAGACTTCGTGTTTGCAAATATAAATATTTGTTTTTGTTTGTCCACCTACCAGTGCTATATTCGTCGAGGGTTTGTTAATTAAGCGAAATTCCAAATGCGGGGACGCCTGTATTTAAAGATTAAATGTAAAGACTGTAAGGCCTTCCGTTTTTCATACGTAAAACGGAATTAATTAGCGTCATTGAAGTCGTTTTGATCTCGTTTCGGCAGTAAGTAATTGAAATGCTTCAACTGAATGTTCGTCTAAAATGTAAAGAACGCGTTTTCATCTAAGAACTTCGGGTGGTGCAATTTTCATTTTACCATATTTTATGAAAATTCATTTAAAAAAACTCGGTATACCGAAAATGGCTTTTAGAGAACTCGATGTATGCGAGTTACCTTATAATGGACTATAGACATCGCTCATGGACATCAGCAATGTAAGGGGAACGGCGAAATTGCTGCTTGCTGCTGAAGATTCCTTTATAACTCCCTTTAAAGAAGGATAATACGGGATGGAATACCAGAAACATCCCGAAGTGAATTCGAAAACCAGATGTTTCATGGCAAAAGATATTTCTAGAAAAGATTTTTTTAATTGTTTTCGCGGAAAATCCTTAGATGCCTCTCCATAGAGCAGCTTGTACAAAACGTGTAAATATATAAAACATATAAAAACAAAATATTTAAAATTTTGTATTATGATTTCAAGTTGGGTTTAAGTTTACAAAGCTTATTAAAAATAAGCTTAACAAACTTTAATGAATTATTAAACGATAAAAACAGGGAAGCGTTTTAGTGCACTAAATTATTAACCAAATAAAATATTACAACTATCGTGTAAATATCAATCCTCACACTAGTGTAAAAACCAATATGCCACATCCGATCTTATTGATTTAATTAATCCACGTAAAAGACATTTTTGTTTCAAAAGAGCAGTCGTAAGTTGTTGCGTTACTATTAAAACCAGTTTTCGTGTTGTTTTTATGTAATATATCCAACGTTACTTTTACGTGTGTAATAATTGCATTCTTTCCATTTTTTTATTATAGCTGCGGCCGGTTACTCTCAAATCGTTTTTTTTTAAACATCGACTTTCACTGTGTACGTGCGAAAGCCTCGAGAACCCTTATCAAAATATTATTTTGAGTAGACTTTTCTATGAGTTTACTGTGGTGTGCAATGTGAATTCTTCCGTCCAGCTTAACACATTTTTGTTTAAATTCTCAATTTTGTTAATGTGGTAAATGGGCTTCCAGATCTTTCGAGATGTTTCCCGACAGCAATATAAAAAATATGCGGGTATCTTTTTTTTATTTCTTAAATGGGTGGACGAATCACAGCCCACCTGGTGTTAAGTGGTTACCGGAGCACATAGACATCTACAACGTAAATGCGCCACCCACCTTGAGATATAAGTTCTAAGGTCTCAAATATATTTACAACGGCTGCCCCGTCCTTCAAACCGAAATGCATTACTGCCTCACGGCAGAAATAGGCGGCAGTACCTACCCGCGCGGACTCTCAAGAGGTCCTACCACCAGTGACAAAATATAGTTTAATTTTGTCATCAAAAATTTGTAACTCATTAAAGATACTAAAAAGTTAATTACATAAAGTTAGGTACCTACCTAACAACTAAATAGTGCCAGTCCTATTGTCCCTATACGTAACCTGATTCACCCCAAAGCCAAGGTGAATCGGGTCAAGCTAGTTTTTTTCAGTTTTTGTATATATTTTGTAATGAACTATATATAATAACGCATCGTATATAAAAATTTGAGCCATCGGAACCATTTTAATCTCACTTTTATTTGTATTATCCTAAGAAAAACCATTGAAAATTTGTGTTTGATTTGGAAAGGGTCCCGGTTCCCTCCAATCTACGGTATTTATCTCATATTGTGACAGCCCTGAAATGCTAACACGCTGACCACAGCAGATACACATTGTAGCCCCCACTATCGCTCGTTCTCACCAAAAGTTAAATAATTACCTAGTATTTTCTAGATCAATTCTTCGCAGGAAAAATAGACAAGAAAAAAATGTGTTTTATTATTACTTTAGTATTTTAGTCTAATTTTTTAGTTGTACATTTTGCCTCCAACTGTGCCTGTTAATAATTTATGTTCTATTTCTCTGTCTAAGGAAGACAAATAAAGATTCAGTATAATTGCTTCGAAGAGCTTCCATTTAATTGTGGAGGACACAATTTACACACAGTTACAATGAAAAATTTACACAAACACACACACGCACACACACAATTTTATAATCTATATATCAATACGTGAAGCAAAAACTTTGTACCCCTTTTTACGAAAATTGCGCGGACGGAGGAGTATGAAATTTCCCACACTTATAGAGAATTTGGAGAAGAAATGCAGAATGCTAATATTTTTTTTAAATTATGCATTAAAAATACATTAAATCAATAAAGAAAACATTACAATACTACCATGTATTTGACACACACACACACACACACACACACACACACACACACATATACTTCTTGTTTATTGTCAAACTTTTGTTATTGCTTAAAGTCTGTAGTCAAATTGAGAATAGGTCAATTAATATTCTTTATCTTTAATATTACGAGTATTTCTATAGCGTAGTCTTGGCGAAATCTGTGACTATAGGAATAATATAATAGTCTGACAATAGAACCGTAGTAATGTTCAAACATAATTTTAATTAATTATAGTCGAATTTTGACTACTGCAGAAACACTAGTACTAATAAATTATCAAATGCTCGATACGATATTAAAATATTGAAATGAATCGAATTAAAATTCTCCACTTTTTCTATCACGGATATTAGTTTATTTGAAAAGTGAAGCGATCGTATCTCCTGTCCGGATCCCCTTTCGACTTTACACCACACACCCACAGCACACGCACACAAATGTTTGAAAATGTATTTTATAAATTAACTGGTGTACGGAACCTAAGCGTTATCCTTTGATGAACACATTGTTTACGTCTTCCTGTACGCGGGGCTCTAGTCATTGACTAATTATACGTACCTAAACGTGCCATGTCAGAGGTACGTATCACACGTCAGTAGGCCACTGATATTCAGGGTTGTCATATTAAGCCCTATCCCTAAAACGACTTCCACGTTCAAGGAATAAATAACTGGGAACAAATCACGCCCGGTCATCAGGTATATACCGCTGACGTCTTCTAATATACTAACACGTATATGATAGGTAGGATAGATAGGATACAATGTACGCGAAGGATATTCCGCTCCCATTGGAACAGGGATTTCAAAACGATTCTTCGCAATAGATCACTTTTTCGAAATTAATTTCGATACCTCACACCACATAAACAAATAACGTTACATATCCTAATGTGTAGTTTTTTTTTTCTTATCGATACAAAATACTTACCTATTCAAAAACTTAAAGATATCTGTTAAGTTACAAATATCAGTTGGTACTTTCAAGATATTGTGTAAGTTTTTTCACGTAACACAACTTATACAAGATCTTCAACGTTCAAAATCAGTTTTCATATGGATGGATCCATGGAAAATCGCGCGAAAAAAGCCTTGAAAAAACGCTTACCTGATACTTCTTTATGGAGTCCACTTGGTCTTTAGAGACATCATGGGCAGGAGGTCGAGGAGGGGCGTCCCTGGCTACCTCACGAGGGGGCACGGCCGGAGCCGCAGTCTTAGCTGTGCCATTGACCTGCTGGAAAACGTTTAATCATCAGTCCTGCACTACATTTAGCACCATAGAGTGGATAGTATATTTTTAATTAAAGGCGGGTAGAAATTTTTCATATAATTAGCAAACCGAAGATATCTGATGGTAAATCTTTTACTAAATACTTCAATTACATTACCGTAATTACTATTGTACACTGCATCAATTTAGTAAAACTAATCCCGCGCTATCTACTTTACGTTGGAATGCCAATAAACAAACCAAGAACATTGATTTTTTTTTTGCATTTGAAGCTTTACCAGTGTCATATTTAGTAACAAAACAAATGAATTAGTAAGATTTGTAAGTAAATCAACTAGAGTATCTTTTACTAAAGCTTACTTACTTAAAGTAATCAAATATTTTATTACTACCCACATTATAAAAAAATAATTATTTTAGAAACATTTATAAAATAACACAATATTATTTAACAATATTTATACATATGACCATAAAAAAATCACTATTATTAACATATATCACTACTTGCAATATACCTGCTTAAACTATAATAATTATAATACATCAAGGGACATAAATAATAGTTGGAGTGTATAGTTTATCCAAATTCCCCGGACAATCGCGAGCATCATTTAAATTGCGGACCTATAAAATCCATAGACACATCACAGTCTGTACGGCTATTCATCAGAAAGCACGGTCGGAAAGCCCCGACCAGATCGAACTAATTACTACTTCCTCGTCCTCTATCAGCCTTCTCCTATCCTCCACCTTAATTCTTTTTTTCAGTACTGGTCGCAAAGAATGCTATAAACCCGCGAGAACTTTCCAGAACTTAGCCTATTTTATCCACGTGAATTACTCATTCAGGTCTTACGGAAAGACTACTATTATTATACCTCAATCTAATGTCTCAAAATCTTAGGCTACGATAATAATATGTGAACATCAAGTCGAAATCTGAATTACAACAAATTAGAATATTTGATTTTTTTTTAATTCATAGGCGGGTAGGTGAATTTGAAGATGCACTAACTACTATCAGTGAGTATTTGAAAATTGAATTCCTATGAATGTTTAGAGTTTCAATTGTAAGCTGCATTGATTTTCATTCTTTACAAAAGAATATCTTCAAAGGTAAAATTTCCTCTACTGTGAAATTTCTTAGTTAACACGATACACACCATTGATGAATACATAAGAACATGCATTTTTTATAAAACACTTTCATTTATAAAAAAAAATATTCAGGTATTTTAAAATACCAACTACGTAACACAAATAAAAGTATCTCAATCTACGACCCGAGACAAGCAATTTTAAAACTACACAATTCATCAAATGCGATATCAAACCCTTTACAGAAACAGCCAAAGTCAACCACCAGACTCTCTGTATAATCCTCTCAGTTCATAGCATCCGTCAGGAATAAAATCCACAAATCTAAGGAACCGTAGTCAGAAAAGTTTTAGGTGCAAAAGCAAATGTTTCGTGATGTTATTAATGATTGTTGATTATATTGTTGCATATGATTTTTGTCACTATCCTTATTTTAAACTAGCGAAAACCTGGTCACGCATCGCGAAATGCGAAATGTTATGTGCATTCATTTATTTTTTCACTAACAGAGCGGCTTGTTTCATTTCATTAAATCCTTTTGTCTTTATTTATTTTAAAGAGTGCTATAACGTAATGGCTTTGCCACTCCTTAACATCCATCACATGTATAAAACGAAGCAGTATATTTACAATACAATAAAAGTCAAAAATGTCTTTTGTTGATAGTACGCTTTTTTCTTGAAACTACCGGCTTGATAAAAACTTTTTTTATTGTCTTCAAAATCACAGGCGCTTAAATATTAATTCACCAAAATATTCACTGAAGCGAAACGGAAAACTGTAGAAAGATTCAAAACAATCGGATATACGAAGTTCTTGTGATGGTCGACCAAGTGGTCGAATCAGGTCCTAGATTTCTAATTCGCCAGTTGCTAGCAATTTCGTGTCATCAGCGTATCTGATACTGAACACCGAACACAGAGAATTCAAGAAACAACGAACCTCAAGGGTCTTAACACCACCAGTGCAAATTCGTCGGTTTTGGTCGTAGCAGGCCTGTAGAATCTTATGTCGATAACGGTACAAAAATATGAGCGATTGGATGCATCCCTAAAGCGCTTCATTTCTGAATCAGAAGGATCAGAAAGTCATTTAGTCCAATAAAACAATCAACGATTTCTGCGATATAGATTTGAGAACTTGATTAGGTGTTACACCTAATCTTGCAAGCATTTGCATCGACGACCTCTGATCACAGAATTTCATGGAGGAGTTCATTCCAAAAAGGAATGGTTCTTGGCACAAAATATTTCTGAAAGCGGACGAATAGCAGCGGTGCCAGGTAGTTTGGATGAACTCGTCTTCAGTGGCAGGAAGAGCAATGGTAAAAACGACATGACGTAATCGATCGGATGTATGTAGATGGAAGTATGGTGTAACTTATTTCAGCCACGAAATGACTTTAGTACATGATTTCTCAATAAAGGTATTATTTAAAACAAGATATTTAAGCCGGTCGTTCGGGCGAGGCTTGGGGGAAGCCTGTGTCCAGCGATGGACGTTTATGGACTGAAGAATAGGATTTAAAGTGTATATCTAAATAATATGGTAAACATTTTTTAAGTTCAGAAAGATATAACTAGATGGCGCTGCACAGTCATAAAATAAAATACTTTCTCGATAGTTATTGCGGTATTACTAACTATATACATATGTATGTATTGTTCCACCAAAGTTTTCTCTCAGCAGACAACCGGCGCTTTCTATTTAATTAGAATGATTAATACATAAAATGGTATTTCCTGAATTACATTATATGGCTTTTATTACTCATTATATTTTATCGGACTGTGAATATTACACAACCAACTGCGTGCTATTACTACGTACAATTTAATTTGTTTAATTAAAATATTACCACTTGAAAAACCTAACAAAATTCACAAAGATACAAAGAATATTAATTTGCTTTTGCCAAAGATGAAGAAGTTAGCTGATCTCCTATATGAACTACAAAGCGTTTTGTTATAATCCAAATCGCCCTTCCACCATAATCATGCAATTAAATTGTTAGTAAAAGTACCCGCTATATTAGTAGATGAACTGAATTGTTATGACCCCTGAACCCGGACGGGTGACCAGAATGAATCCCATGCGGTGCACGTTGTGCCCGTTACCTGAAAAGCGACGCTCTTTCTGTCCACGGTTCCTGGATATTTTGGGGTTGTTTTCACGATTTGCACGAAGGTATCTGGTACGTCGACGGCCACCTCCCTCCCGAGCAGTACCGGCGTCGTATCGAACCCTGGAGGCAGCTTGTAAGACGCGTACAGCGCCTCTCTAATCAGTACCGTGTCAGTTCTAGCGGAGTACGATACCCCTTCTCTGCAATCGAGCAACGAATCGTCCTCGCTCGATATGAGGAGTTGTATTTTTTGTTCGCTCGCATCAGATCTGTCAGAGTCGCCGCATTTGGCTGTCTCTGCGGAGCCCTTGCTTTTTTTGCTTCCAAAACTGGCCCCCGAACCTTCGGAACTCTGGGGCAGGGACAACAACTCGATAGCGTTCTTGAACGAACCCGAGTTATCAGAGCTGGGCCCTGAGAGGTCGAGGGTCTGAACCGTGCTTTGTTTACTGCCGAAACTGGTGCCGGAGCCGCCGGAGGAGAGGAGGGGATCCTCGTCCCGGCACGGACGGAGACGTACCTGGGGAGGCCGCGGCGGCGGGTACCGGGGGGGAGTTTTGTTCCGAGCGATGAAACTGTCCGGCACATCCACCGCCATCTCGCGGTGGGGACCTGGAATGAAGAAAAAAAATTAAAAAATTAATTTGTAAATTGTAATATATTATATTATTTACTGGTATTGCGAGTCTGCACGGGTAGGCACCACTACCCTGCCTATTTCTGCTGTTAAGCAGTAATGTGTTTCGGTTCGAAGGCTGGGCCAGCCGTTGTAACTATACTGAGACCTTAGAACTTATATCTCAAGGTGGGTGGGTGGGTATCTTTTTTTTTATTGCTTAGGTGTGTGGACGAGCTCACAGCCTGGTGTTAAGTGGTTACTGGGGCCCATGGACATCTACAACGTAAATGCGCCACCATTACTCATTGACATCAAATACATAATTCGCAATGGAAAAATTGAAACAAAAAAAAATCAGTGATTAATGCCTCTCTCTCTATAACTCATATTTGCTTGTTAAATAGTATCAGCCAATCGAGTTTTGAATACTGTACGTCCTTGCACTGTATATTGTTAGAATGTTTCGATAAAATACGTTATCAGATAAGCTGTTCTGCAATTATGTATATTTGGCCATTCATATATTTCGAAGTCGCTTAGTCTGATTGTGTGGAGTGTAAGAGGATGTCCTTAACTTAAAAAAGTATATATGCATCAGATTGACCTCCTTGTACATCGGGCTGTCATAGTCAATGTCAAAGGCAGTCATATCGCTGCCTACGGCAAAATATTCATTACATTTCAAGACGTTTCAATCACTTTAATGGATCTTGATTATCATGGTCTTTTTTTTCCCGGTGATTCGGCGTTAAGGATTCGTGCGGGTAGGTACTACTATCCCGCCTATCTCGGCTGCGAAGCCGTTGAACACTAAAATTCGTGCTATCGACCTCGTGTCTCAAATTGGATGACGGCAAACACGTTGTGATGTCTATGAACTCCGACATTTAACACCGGGCTGGCTATGAGCTGGTTCATACATGAAGGAAGCTATTTTTTTGTCTAAAGATGCGGGTAATTGATCCCAGCCTTGCAGAACTCCTACTAGCGCTACTGTCTTAAAATGTATCCTTGGTAGCAGTACCTGTTATTTTTTTGTTGTTGTTGCTATGTGGATGGATAAACTTACGGCCCAACTAATATTAAGTGGTTACCAGAGCCCATATACATCTACAACGTAAATGCCACCACCTTGAGACATGAGTTCTAAATCTCAGTTTTCAGTACAACAGCTGCCCTACCCTTCAAGCATATTACTGCTTCACGGCAGAAATAGGTACCCACCCGTGTGGGATCACAAAATGTCCTACCACGAGTAACTTCATCCTAAGCAACTATGCCCTCCGGCTTGAAGGAAATAAGCTATACCAACGCTATTGTATTGGTAAAGCGATTTCAAAATGACGCATTTCATTCAATAAACAACCAGTGACTTTAGGAGCACACTGAAGACATCTGAACAAAAAACATATTAATTACATTTATTTTCCTTATTTTTTGTTTCATTGTCTGACAAAGTGTAAGGTCACGATAACTTGTATTTCAATTAGACGTAATAAAAATATGTAATAAAAATATGATTTCATAAATTCAAACAAAACAAATAATATTTGTAATTAATAGAATCTCAGGACTTCTTTTATAATAAGATTGAGGGTTTTTTTTCCTACCTATGCTGATAACCTTGAGAGGCTATTTCAGCTTCCCCTTGACGTGTAGGTAAGCTCACGGGGCTCAAACCGGCAGTGTTGCTAACACTGGCCCTAGCAAGAACAGTGCTTCGCAGAATCTACCACTGGATCAGAAACGCGACCCACTGAGAAGATCCGGCGAGAAACTCAGTGGGCAGAACAGTAGAATATTTTGTTGCTACGCATTTCATCGTAGTTTCATCAAAATCTGTCAAGTAGTTTTTTGCGTGAATCGTTAATAAACACCAATCAAATCTCACAAATTTGTACATTTTTAATATAAGAGTATTGTAGCTATATATGTATATAATTACTTACAACTACTATATGAGATTGTATAAGATTAATTCGAGGCTAATTACCAGAGGTCGCTGTTTCAAATGGGCTTGCAAAAAAATGCCTAATTCTATAGCTTCACAAATAACTGATTCTATAGCGTCCTGTCACGGTCGCCAGTAACTTTTTTTTTTTCGAATTATATTATACTCCGCTTTATTTGATAGACACTTAGTTTATAAAGGTTTACATTAAGTAGGTTAACATAGAATATAAGGAATGTTTCAAACATCACAGTGATGTCGAATATGGTTTTTGACGAACTAAAATAACAAGTTAATGTTTTAGTATTTAAATCAGTTCAATTCTAAAATCAATTTCGCTATTTTGATTTATTATAATAAATTAGTACAACGTCAGAGGCACCATGAAATGATGATACGCGATTTTCAACTTTAAGGCCTACGCATAGCATCATTACTATGTATCTCAGCAGTACTAAGTCAGGCAGCATTACGCCTATGCTATACGTAAAACGGTCCGATACCTAAGTCAATCTCATTCTCTTTATGGTCAAGTATAAATATTTGACGAATGAATTTAAGCATCCTCAATCTCCCAAAGCCGCGAAGATATTCTTATCGCAGATTGTATGAGACAAATCCGAGATATTCTTGTTCTTCTTGCCTTTATACCACTACGTGAAGTCGGCTTGGCTTCTCCTCATTTTCCATTCAGGTCTATCATGCTTCATCTCTGCACTCATACCCTTCTGTGGCATATCCTCTTTTACACAATCTCTCCAAGTCTTTTTACGTCCACACCTCACATTACCATCTACAAGTGCAAAGTAAGCACGAGATATAATCCCTAGTTTTTTTTTTAAATGGCGGGTCTACTCTATCTACTACTATCAGGCGATTCTTGCCACTGCGCACCTAGAGTCTTGAGGTCGCCACTTCTAGTGAAAGTTAAAAACGATCCTTCTTAGAAGAGACTCAGGGTACTTGTAAGTGCTAACATCTGGTGAAGTGTTTCGATGAAACTTTACTAACCGGTATCAGAAGAAAGCGAGAGCATCTCTTTGTCGTCATCCGGGGGCGGGCGTTTCTCCTCCTCAGCGCCCAGCACCACGATGCTGGAGCCGGATCGTCTTCGGGGCCTGGAAATTAATGGCATATTTATGTTACTTCACTTATAATGTTGCTTATTACTAAGATTAACAACTTTACATTTACACTAATTACAAGATAAGTAAATCACTGAAGGTAATAATTATTATTGAAAATAGATTGATTGGTTAATTGATTCAATGATTAAATATTGCTTATTATTATAAAAATCATGGTCTTGTCTACGAAGGCATTGTAGTTAATGGTTAATGGTAGGCAGCGGCTTGGCTCTGCCCCTGGCATTGCTGACGTCCATGAACGACGGTGACCACTTACCATCAGATGGGTTGTATGCTCGTCTGCATACAACGGCAATAAAATAAAGTTGATAACTTTGTAAAGTAGTTATTATTTTATTTTTATCAATAAAAAAATCATAATTAAAAATGTAGGGATACCCGAATAATTATTTTCTTTATACTCCGAATAGAACTTAAAATTAATATTTTTATAATAATGAACTTCGTTCCAATCCGGTGTCCCACGACACCACGCATCTTTTTTAATTATTTGATGGGAGGGGGAAGAAACTCATCCGCTGCGCCATCGAGACTAGACTGACATAGACCATGAAGATATAGAACTGACAACTGAATAATTAAAATCTTATATTTTTTTATCGCCATCGTATGGAGACGAGCGTACGCTACATCTGACGGTGAGTGGTTACTGTCGCTTAAGGACGTCAGCAATGCCAGGGGCAGAGTCAAACCAATGCCTAATAAAGCCACTGCCTTAATTGAATTTATAAACAGAAGAAAAAAATACTTGATGCTTATCTATATATTAATACGTGAAGCAAAAACTTTGTACCCCTATAAGTTATAGTTACGAAAATTGCACGGACGGAGGAGTATGAAATTTCCCACATTTATAGAGAATATAGAAAAGGAGTGCAGAATGTTAATATTTTTTTAAATTATGCATAAAAAAATACATTAAATCAATAAAAAAAGTATTAAACACATTACCATGTATTTGACACGCGTGTGTGTGTCTAGTCACATACTATTTGTTTATTGTCAAACTGTTCTTATGGCTTATAGTCTGTGGTCAAATTGAGAATAGATCATTTAATGTTTGTCTTTATTAATATTTATCTAAAGTGTAGTCTTGGCGAAATCTGTGAATAAAGAAGTATAATAGTCTTTGACAATAGAATCATAATAGTGTACAAACTTATAATTTCAATTAATTAAATTCGAATTTCGACTACCACTAGTAAATGTAAATAGTTGAAATTTAAGTAGCTGAAGGCAGTAGAATAAAAACTTTTTACGTAATTCGTGATTACATGATTGCTTTGCTTCTCCAACATAGCACAGTAAAATACCGATATAGATATTTAGTGGACAGAGAAAGTCGTGGAGAGCACCTCTTAAGATTTATTTAGTTAGTGTACACTCATAGTTTGGTTTTTCTCGTAAAAATCTTTCAAGTAAGATAAAAAAAAATCGATAACACTATCCATTAATACTTGCGAACGTGGTCACACTGTCAATGTCAATGTGGTCACACTGTGGCTTCTGATCTCTGAATACAATGCGAACAGATGCTTTGTTCAAACATTGTTCTCACAATATGAACCCAGAAAGTATTTTTCTCAATAATTTCATTCTTTGAACAGAGATATCTATATGTATATAATACTATAACTAAATTCAAAAAAGTTGGTACATACGTAATCAGATTTTTCTATTTTCCGTTGTTATTGTTACGTTTACGTTACGGTTTTTTTTTCTCATCTTCTAGAGACTGATAGTCCCCTTGAAGTTCCTTAAGCAACTATTATTACTGGTGGTAGAAACTCTTGTGAGTCCGCATGGGCATGTACCACCACCCCGCCTATTTGTGCCGTGAAGCAGTAAACTCGTTTCGGTTTGAAGGGCGGGACAGCCGTTGTAACTATACTGAGACCTTAGAACTTATATCTCAAGGTGGATGGCGCATTTACGTTGTAGATGTCTATGGGCTCCAGTAACCACTTAACATCAGGTGGACTGTGAGCTCGTCCACCTATCTAAGCAATAAAAAAAATGCAGACACTATTGCTTTCCTGATTTCCACTCACCAACAAAGCGAATACATTAACATTTAGATTTAGATTCGTCTGTTAAGAAAATGGGCTGAAAATAACTCGATCGAGTCGACAAATAATGAATCGAGTAGCACCGTTCCAATTATATCCAGAGGCATTGTCAAACAAAGCGAATGATTATACTAAATGATGAAATGTGAACAGCTGAGAGTAAGGGTTCGTTCGGCGGCTGAGATATTTTGTATCGATCGTTCGAGAAACGATATCGCCACGAAATAGAATCTAGAATTTAATCTTGAGCTCGACGAACGAGGTTTCATTACGCGACACTACCGTACTGTAGTCATATTATAGATATGAAACGATATTAAAAAGTAAACCCGAATCCATTATAACTTAAATATCGTGTGAAAATAATATCTCGGCATCACGAACAAAAGGTCAGATGTTTGATTCAAAAGAGTACGTTCAAATTCCTTAATAGATTTCTGTATTTTTTTAGCTAAGGCGGGCAGCGGCTTGTCTCTGCCCCTGGCATTGCTGAAGTCCGTGGGCGACGGTAAGCAGTCACAATCAGGTGGGCCATATGCTCGTCTGCCTACAAGAACCATGAAAAAAAAATTAAAATTGCAAATATTGCAAATTCGCCTACAAGTTAACATTACGTGCGAAGCTAAAAATTACTGAATCGATCTAAAATTAAGGTTGACAATACAAAAAAAGGTTCAGCAGATATCATCGCGCGACAACCCTCCCATATAGGCCGGTAATATATCTAGTATAGGCTTTAGGAGACTCAATGTGTCCGTAACCTTATTTTTATTGTGAGCCCGATGTATGGCCGACTCACATCGTGGATATAAAACGCACGGTCTACTGTGTGGTACAAAACACAAGCGTTTTGTATCTTTGTAATGAAATTTTATATTAATTACTAAATCCGCAGGAATGGAGTTTGAATTGTTGAAATGGACCGATGATTTGGTCAACGCTGTGAGAAAGAAATCTACGAAAGACCGTAAGTAATGCTAACACATTAGAATAAATAGATTAACATTTAACTTTAGATGCCTTAAGGTTGAAAAACACTGTACGTTTTCCTGTAACATCTGATATTTCCTAATAGATAGTCCGAAATTTCCTTATAAACTAATTTAAGTGATCCAATCTACTCGTGCACCCGTTAAAGTTAAACAATAGTTATAATACGACCATTAATAAATAATGGTGTATGTAATTCAATTGATAATATTTTAAGTTATTTGGAAATCAATTAATATAATCAAACGCCAAGCCACAAATGCACGTACCTGTTTTGTTACTTTGTTACGAATTTTCTAATTCATTTTAAAAACAAAATTCGTAACGAAATCAAACTTGATACTTTAACCATAACTAATGACAATCCTGTACTATAGAATAGGTTTTTATGACATAATTTAACATGTCATATTTAATTATTCAAAAGGATAACAAAAGTACATTTTTTTATAAGGTGAGGTTATAATATTTTTGTGATTATATCATGGGTTTAAAGAGTAGTTATTTGTTCAGAAAAGAAGTCTGATGGATTTTGCTGCAACTATTTCATACGTATTTGAATAGCAAACAAAATGAAAAAACAAAAATTAAATCCTACAGCAACTGACGAAAGTGATTATTACTCGTAGTACTTTTAACATTATCAGTGTTCGTCGGCCATCTGACGAGCACTCAAACAGCCAATTTACACTATTTACATGATTTCTAATTTCGGAAATTAAACATCGGAATTGAAAGAAAAAGAAAAATCTTCTTCTTCCTACTTTGCCCGATCTTCGGCATCCTTATTGCTGAGGTTATTCTCCTCCATATCCATATATATTAAAAAAAAATAGAAAAATATTTCAACACTCTCTCCAATTTTATGTATTGCACCGCAGAACCGGACGCAATATTCCTAATACGAGCGACTAACATAAAATCCTTACTAGTCTGCCCCGAGTCAAGCAGATCTCCGTATCCATTCTATGACACAAATATCAAGACTAGCACGAATTTCGGAGTCGACAGAGACATGCTTTCGGTAACACAACGTACTGTTTGAATCAACTTCAACTAAGGACTCGTTAAGCATCTTTTCCCATTTTTTATTGCTTAAATGGGTGAACGAGCTCACCGCCCACCTGGTGTTAAATGGTTACTGAAGCCCATAGACATTTACAACGTAAACGCGCCACCCATCTTGCGATATAAGTTCTAAGGTGTCAGTATAGTTACAACGGCTGCCCAACCCTTCAAACCGAAACGCATTACTGCTTCATGGTAAAAATAGGCGGGGTGGTGGTACCCGTGCGTACTCAGAAGAGGTCCTATCATTACGAATACTCCAGGCTCTTATCCATTAGGCCACGGTCGCATCGCAATGAATTTCTAGAAGCCATACGAAGGGTGGCAAGCAGCCAAACGTAACGGCTGCCACTAAAATTATAATATAACTACAATTATTTGATCGTTTCTTGGTGCTACACTCGCAGTTATAGAACACGCCCCTCAATAAAAAGGCTCAAGATTCTTTTACCAGCGAAGTGCCAACGCAAACCGGCATTTAATGACTGATGGTTAGGCGTACTGTATTGTGAGCCCGTATGGGGGGGTAGGTGATACCATCCTTCCTGTTTCTTTTTATTTTTATTTCTTAGATGGGCGGACGAGCTCACAGCCCACCTGGTGTTAAGTGGTTACTGGAGCCCATAAACATCTACGACGTAAATGCGCCACCCACCTTGAGATATAAGTTCTAAGGTCTCAAGTATAGTTACAACGGCTGCCCCACCCTTCAAACCGAAACGCATTACTGCTTCACGGTAGAAATAGGCAGGATGGTGGTACCTACCCGCGCGGATTCACAAGAGGTCCTTCCTCCAGTAAAAGTAGTCTGCCGTAAAGTAGTCATGAATTCCGATTGGGAGGATGAAACAGACATTACAATACACTTGACACTTCCACCTTATTCATGACTAAATTGGGAGGCGGCAATCACTATGTAACACCTATAATCTGTAAATAGCTTTTAAAATAGTTTAATACATTCCTGATCCAGCATTTAATTAGGTTATGACTATTGTTTTTTGTTCACCTTGCATCATTATGAGATTACCCTCGCATATTTTTCTGCATACCCCCCGATTTCTAGATTAACTGCTCATGATACATTTCCAATAGATATATTTATATTATATGCGGGATATTATGTTTTTGTTCTGGCGATAATGGAATCGAGTGCATCGCACGGAACAATCGAATGAAAACGTATCGATTTGCGGTCACCGAGGCCGGTCACCATTGTTTACTTATCGCTAGCAATTTCATTTATTTAATGACACGCATCATTAATTACTGCAATAATGGAACAAAACGGCAGACGAGCTAATGATAGGTATTCGTTTTGTGACGTAGTTACCATCAGACTCTGGAATGAACCTTTCCACCTCATCATAGTGTTTTGTCAGCACTGTGAAAGATTACGGTAGCAGCTATTCTCTGTCCATAGCATTACCGGTGTCAATTACCCGATTCCGTGCCTCCACCTGACTTCGAAAAATTAACAAAACCCATTGTTAGCTTTAGAATCATATAATATCGTCGGATATCCCTTTTCTATATTCCAAGCAGGTATTTTCTTATCTGGAAGTCTACACTATATTGTACAGCTGCTGTCCTTTCAAAGGGGAACTGTTTGGCGATGGACATCAGCAAAATGGTTATACCGCTGGCGCAAGATCGCAATGCGCCCTACCAAACCCAATTAAACCGGAAAAAAATGTTATTCAAACAAACCAATCAAAATCTAGAACACACTGGTGGTAGGTTTTACTGGTGGTAGGACCTCTTGTGAGCCCGCCCGGGTAGATTTAAATTGTAGATGTATTTGGGCTCCAGTAACCACTTCACACCAGGTGGGCTGTGAGATCGTCCACACTCATCAGAAAAAAAAAAAAAAAAAAAGCAGCCGATGTTAGTTACTCTTTCTAAATTATATTGTTGTATAGAAATGTGGAACTCCACTATTACATCAACTACCAACTTTTTCACGTTATTCCAAGGAAAACTAAACGTTTGAGATTCATTTTACAATTTCAGATGTTCCGTATATTTAGTTGATCACGGATCACACAGGTAGGTAGGTACATCGGGGTATCAAGTGCGAGTATCTCGTTTAACAATGTGAGCACTATCTGCGATGCCGGAGAATGAAATGGGTCAAGTGACAATAGCGCTCCTTTGGCACCTGACGGACGTTAGCATAGGGTTACCTGAGAATATACTTATTTATTAAGCCCCATTCAGTTTTCATGACAATTCCTTAGTTTGAACGAAAGAAGTTACGATAAATTTATCTTTTTCTTCACGTAAGCAATTAAAAAAATACTAAAATCTTTGTATACGTATGTATTTAAAAGTATTTAAGTATTTATATTACACAAGTCCCTGGTTCGCATAGTAGAAGGAATCCCATATTGGAGTTCGATGATCGTGTGTGATCTATCAACGATTACGGATTTAGTAACAACTAGTGGTTCCGCAGTAGTCGAAATTATAATTAATTGAAATTATAGTTTTCTATTGTCAAAGACTTTACTTCTAATATATAATACAGATTTCGCCAAGACTACACTATAGAGAAATAATATTAAAGATAAACTATAATAACCTATTCTCAATTTGACACACAGACTCTAAGCAATAACAAAAATTTTACACTAAACAAAGAGTATTCATATGTGTGTGTGTTAAATACATGGTGGTGTGTGTAATGTTTTTTTTTATTGATTTAATGTATTATTAATGCATAATTTAAATAAAATATTAGCATTCTGCACTGCTTCTCTATAAGTGTAGGAAATTTCATACTCCTCCGTCCGCGCAATTTTCGTAAAAAGGGGTACAAAGTTTTTGCTTCACGTATTAATATATAGATGAAGCAAAAAATACCTTCGAATAAGAATAATTTAATATCTGGAACCGTACAAATTAAAATACTTCTGGCTCTCTGTTCGACTTCGTGTATGTTTGTTATTTTGTTCCTGATTGGATATCACGGATTTAACAACACCGGCAAGTTTTTTCCACCGCTTCAGATCACCAGTCACTCGGTCTATTAGCGTTCGTAATGAGCCTGAACATACAAACGCAATTCAGATTGTGTAATTTAGATCTCTCATTGTTTAATTTAGATTGACAAGTTAACGCTGTATATTTTTTATTGAAACGTTTCCAAATTCGAATTTAAGTTTAATAACGCGTATGCAGTTTTTCTCCGCTATAGGTATGTATTAGTCTTGAGAGGCTATTCTGGCTTCAGGGTTATTTGTGACAAGCTCACGGAGCTCAGTCTGAGAGGATTTACCTACTTAAATCTGCCCGAGCTAGAGCAGTGCTTCATTGAATCTACCGAAGGATCGGTCTCTTTTTTTTTTAGGTATGACATACTACTGGTGGCCCGGAGGCCTTTCCAGTTTTACCAGGGCAGGTGAGCGAGTACGGGCTTAGCCAGGAGGGGTGGGATTTGCTAACAGCTGCCCGAGCGCCTCCAAAGGAGACCTAACAACTCAAAAGTAGCTGCCCCGCGAATGAATCTGCTACCGGATCGGAATCGCGACCCACAGAAAAGTTAGGCGAGAAACTCAGGGATTTATTTATTTAAAAAATTACTGTCACATCACAAACACTTAGCATTGAAAATAACTTAAGCTATTTAATTTATGGCCTGATGCATGTGACAATAATAGCGTACATAACATTGACAATTCTTCGGCTTGAAGATGGAATACAATAATTAAAGAAAAAATGAATACCTAATGAAAACATACATAATGATTATGGAGATTATAAACCTGTAGTTTTAATAAGTCGTATTTTATAAAAAAAAAAATAACTTTCTAGCGCTGTTCTCTGAAATGTGGAAAGCTCTTTCTAAACGCAGTCAAATCAACAACAACAACAATATTTGTTGAATATTGAATTGTTACTTAAATAGCTCTACCGCTGTGAGTAATTATGGCATGGCTCATTGGGGACAGGCGAAGCGGCACGTCGGAGATGTGGAACTGACATTGTGTTTTTAAACCTAAATAATATGTTTTATAGTCTTTCAAATTCTCGTAATGAAATAATTATGCGAATTTAAGATTCAATAGAAACAATTTTAGTTTTATATAACTTATACAGTTTTGGATAGTACCGTGACTTTTGAAATAAATATGTATCAATATTGTTAATGCTACACGGGCTGTAACTATACTGAGATCTTAGAACTCATATTTCAAGGTGCATGGTGGCATTTACGTTGTAGATGTCTATGGGCTCCGGTAGCCACTTAACACCAGGTAGGCTGTGAGCTCGTCCACCCAACTATGCAATAAAATAATAATAATAATAATGACCGTGCACAACGATAAACGATCGCAACAAAATAGACCAAATTCGTGTCAGCTTGTAGGTGTTTAATAACGCGGTTTTTTTTTCCTTCCTATACTGATAGCCTTGAGAGGCTATTTCAGCTTCGCCCTAACATGCAGGTGAGCTAAGGGGCTCAAACCGTAGTTTTGCCAACACTGGCCCTAGCAAGAGCAGTGCTTATCAGAATCTACCACCGGATCAGGAACGCGACCCACTGAGAAGATCCGGCGAGAAACTCAGTGGGCTAAATAACGCGGGAAGGTAACTTGCGTAACGGTAATGTTGATTATGTATATATACAAAACGTAAACTGTCTTAAGGGTGGTTTAGATGGGCGCGCACAGCTTACACTCAAAATCCTTATTTGTGAGCCAAAATACTTCGATGCGACAAGAAACATTACCGTAAATCACTCCGTAAATACAATTGAAATGTAACTACTAATGCGACTTCTAACTGGGTTGCGTTAAACGTTCAACGCTCCTGGGGAGGGGGAATAGAAAGAGATAGAGCGAGAGTGAACGCGCGGCACTCGAACGCACGCGCGTAGTATACCTGTTAATAAGCAGTACATATTATATTCATAGTGCATAATGTCTCTAAATAATCTATCTATCTATACTAGAAGTGTTGCAGTAGTCGAAATTCGACTATGATTAATTAGAATTGTAAGTTTGTACACTATTATGATTGTATTTTATACTTCTATAATCACAAAATTCGCCAAGGCCACACTATAAAAAAAATATTAATAAAGACAAACAATGTTTAATCTATTCTCGAATTGACCACAGACGTCAAGAACAAAAGTTTGACAATAAATAGTATGCATACGTGTGTGCGTCAAATACATGGTATGTAGTGTGTGTAATGTTTTCTTTATTGATTTAATGTATATTTTATGCATTATTTAAAAAAAATATTAGCATTGTGCACTTCTTCTCTATATTCTCTATAAGTGTGGAAAATTTCATACTC
This sequence comes from Bombyx mandarina, assembly GCF_030267445.1. Lineage (NCBI taxonomy): Eukaryota > Metazoa > Arthropoda > Insecta > Lepidoptera > Bombycidae > Bombyx > Bombyx mandarina. The sequence continues at coordinate 1,889,306 of NC_143224.1, read as the reverse complement.
CTCCTTCCGCGCAATTTTCGTAAAAAGGGATACAAAGTTTTTGCTTCGCGTATTAATATATAGATATATAAAAATGAATTGCTGTTCGTTAGTCTCGCTAAAACTCGAGAACGGCTGGACCGATTTGGATAATTTTGGTCTTGAATTATTTGTGGAAGTCCAGAGAAGGTTTAAAAGGTGAGAAAATGTAAAAAAAAAGCTCGGAATTATATAAAAACAAACAATTTTGTTTTTCCTTTGATGTGTCCCCTTGATTTTTCTTTTATTTCTCGATTGAGGCAGTACGAAGTCTGCCGGGTCAGCTAGTCTATAATAAAAATTTCGTTATCCTGTTGTCGAAGTATCGCCCGTACCGAATTTTTCTTTTCGTATTAGAATGGAACCGCGTTATAGGAGGGTTAACTGTATCGCGGTCGACTTCTATACTTTGAATTCACCCTATTCCGAAAGACTATTTTTTTGTTACCATCAAAACGTGCTGTATCGTGCTTTGTTTTATTTTAAAAGATAGTTTTGAAGTGAAACTTCTAATGCGACTTCCAACAAGGTTGCGTTGAACGTTTAACGCTCCTGGGGAGGGGGAATAGAAAGAGACAGAGCGAGAGTGAACGCGCGGCACTCGAACGCATGCGCGTAGTATACCTGTTACATGCCAGCGCGAGCGTTAGCAACGAGTTGGCATCCAATATTTTAAGGAAGTATTTTAAAAAAAAATCTATCTATAATTTAAAATATACATAATATAAATGTTATAGATGTCACAACTCTTATACACAGCATTCCCTATTACAAGAGCAATTAGATTTTACGATGAAAAATGAAGAAAATCACAATAGGTAACTAACTACACATCGAAAAAGAAGTTTCACTTCATTCACGTGCACCAAGTTCCCCCTCCCCCTTTTTTTCATTATATTGTTTCGTACAAGTCAGTTATATAAATTATTATTGACTCGTATTGTACTCTAAGCCACAAGATTCTAGGCCACGGGTGACAGGTGTACTAAATCATAGTCGTGTTTGTCTATATCTACACTGCTATTATTATGTCTGTCCTTAACGGTACCTAGCGTTTTAGGTAGACCAATAAAGTTGTGCAGTATCTCACTAACCAAGCTTACCCTCACATTTTATTCTATTGTGGTACTAATTTTGTGCTACTCATTCCAGCTAATAGAATTCAGTTACAGTTACATAACAGAGACGTCTACCGCTAGGAAGTCATTTCGAGCCTTCTTGGAGACATATGTTATGGCAAAACTGGTGGTAGGACGTAGTCCGCACGGGTAGGTACCACTATCCTGCCTATTTCTGCCGTGAAGCAGTAATGCGTTTCGGCTTGAAGGACGGGACAGCCGTTGTACTGGAAAAACTGAGACTTAGAACTCATGTCTCAAGGTAGGTGGCGCCATTTACTTTGTAGATATCTATGGGCTCCGGTAACCGGTTAACATCAGGGGGGCTGTGAGCTAATCCACACACAAAAGCAATAAAAAATAAAAACTTATTAGGATCAAGTTGTTAAGTACGCTCGAAGATCCAAGCCAAGATAGCATTAGCATGTGAAAATGCGGTTTCAATATCGATTACTCTGTCGTTGTGATGGCACGGTACATTTACTTCGCGGCGATACAGGCTGGACTGTGGTACCAACCTATGCGAGCTCAAGACACGTCCTAGCTTTAATCGAAGTATTAATAAACTTGATGTGAAAGTGGTCCGTTGCCCTATTCTGGCAGGAAGCTTTGACCTGATGGGTAATCACTACATAGTATAAAACAAAGTCGCTTTCTCTGTCCCTATATCTGTCTGTCCCTATGTATGCTTAAATCTTTAAAACTACGCAACGGATTTTGATGCGGTTTTTTTTTATTGATAGAGTGATTGAAGACGAAGGTTTATAAGTATAATAGCATCCATTAAATAGTGGAGAAATCAATTTACAGTTATCAATCAAATTACAGTTTCCGAAGCGAAGCGAGGGCGGGTCGCTAGTGGTAAATACGTTAGTAAAAAGACATGCGGGTTGTGGATACAGTTTAGTATGTACGGAATATGTGTACCTATATGATGTAATAGCTCTGCGCCGTACGACTGGCCTTGCACCGGATAACTTTGGTAATTTGTCAACGCGTCGTCGCGCGGTGTGAAATTTTCAAAGTTTTTTTCTGAGTTCGTATTTATTACGTGGTATACTGAATTTTAGGTATTTTATGTTTTTTTTTATCTAGATTGGCTATACGTAGTGGAATTCTTAGAAGATCGCTTATTAATTCAATGGTTTTTTTTAAAGGGATTTTATGACCTGGTTACCTTTAAGTCATGTTTTATTTTAATTTATATTCTTTTATATATATTCTTATTTTTATAAAAAATGATAATATGGGGTGAAATGAAATGGGAGGAAATAAGATAAATAATGGTTTTTTTAAGTGGTTTTATGATCCGGTAACTAAGATCTTTAAGTCATGTCTTATTTTAATTTAAATTCAATGGTTAAGTGCTGATAGTGTTGCGAGCCTTCACGGGTGGGTACATCGCAGAAATAGTAGAAATAGGAGGAAATATATTACAAAAAAAAACACATATAAATGAAAAAATGCGGCTTCTCAAAATTTTTTTTACAATATTCACGACATCAACAATAAAGTTAAAACACGGATCCGCCATACCGGACCATACGAAAACCTGTGCGTCAAGTTATACCGGAAACCATTCATAGCGGAGCCGCGTCAGGGCTACCAACCGTTTTATTTATTCGTCACAGACCCGTGTCAGTTATACCAACCGTTCATATAATTGTTCTTAAATTATTTTCAAAATTATTTTTATGAGATAAAATATATATGTGTGAAAATTAAACAATCACATTATAATTTAAGTTCTGGTGATTTTGAATTAGAATTATTGCAATGAGATATATTATATCACCGACGTGAAATATAAAAATGTGTTCTGCGTAATACGTACTAATTTTTGATATATGGTGAAAATATTGTTCCTCTGATTATTTTAGTGAGTAATGCTAGATCAGAATTTACGTAACAAATAGAATACTTGACTAAGAAAATGCTACGGGTTGGTCGAAATTTTAATATGTTATTTCTCCAATTTAAATTCTTTACAACGGTGTTAATAAAAAAATTATAAGTAGGTACTTTATGTTTTTAGTTCTGGGCAGTCGCGCGTTATACTATAAACATACTAATAACTGCGAATTTCTTTCTTCTCGACATTAACGGTAGATAATAATGGTCACATCCCGTGTCTCTAGTGTCTAGATGAGCCGTTAATCTCCGCTCTCGCCTTTTTGGAGCAAATAAAAAAGTAATCTTAAATAAACAAAAAGAAATATCATGCGAAAATATAACTCACATTAAATTTATTCGTAATATTTCAATAGTGTTTACGTAATAAATAATATATGTAAGTTAAAATTTAATAAAAAAAACACGCTTAAATAACAAACCGACAATTAATTTAATCTTTTGTTATTCGGCCGATACTAGACATTGCAGCGAAGTTATTATTTATCCATCCATACATCCATATGTTCATCCATATAAAGCTAATAAAGGCATATTTAAAAAAGCCATTTTTTTGTATCTTAAAAAAAAACAACAAGGTGACTTTAACGTTCAGAAGAAGCGAGTTCTTTTATTACTGAGTCATGAGTTTATCAGCTGATCGCGCAAGATAACGTTCGCAGCGTACAAACAGACATGCCGATCGTGTATGACCTAGACAACTCTAGCTCCACGACCGACCAAATATTACATTTAATTATGTATACAGTTTTGCGGAACAAGTATTCATACAGCAAATAATACATCTTTCTTTAGGCAGACGTGAGCTCGGAAAACGACAGGCCGAATTGGATGTTATATTTATTTTACATTGTATGTTTGAATTATCATAGCCGCGCTTCTGAAGATGGATGGAGTTGGCCATTGAGTTTCTCGCCAAATTCTCTCAGTGGGACACTAATAGTCTTTTTATTTATTATTGCCCATCTGGTGTTAAGTGCTTACTGTAGCCCATAGACATCTACAACGTAAATGCCGCCACCCTCCTTGAGATACAAGTTCTAAGGTCTCAGTATAGTTACAACGGCTGCCCCACCTTTCAAACCGAAAAGCATTACTGCTTCACGACAGAAATAAGTGGGGTGGTGGTACCTACCCGGGCGGACTCACAAGAGGTCCTAGCACCAGTAATTACGCAAATTATATTTTTGCGGGTTTCATTTTTATTACACGATGTTATTCCTTCACCGTGGAAATCAATCATGACAATTTGTTAAGTATGTACGTATTTCACTAAAAAAATTGGTTTCCGCCTGCGGGATTCGAACACCGGTATAATAACCGGCAAACTTCTTGAGCATTTGTTGACGTAGTGGGGGTAAGTTTGCGCATGGTACACTCAGGTGCAAAAACATTATTTACTTTGCGTCATAATGCTATTAAATTATTAAAATCAACATATGTATTTATTTATATATTTATTAGAACATCAACAAAACATATAGGTTAATAATTGTAATAATTTAATCTTGGGGTAAAATAGATATTCCTTCTATTAAGTCAAAACTAGAGCTGTTGCCAGGTCTTCGTTCAGTTGAAGCGAAGCTGGTATTTGTAATTTTTTTTTCGTTATCATAATCTTGACCATCATCATCATCACTGTTTTCATCACCCGAGTCGCTATCATCGTGATGAGTCGACATAGGGCTCATCGGCGTAGTTTACAACTCGGTCGATTCGGTCTTCTTTTTTGTCTATAATTAATTATTTTTTGAAGATATTCGATTCGTAGTAATCGAATGTTACTTTTTTCATTTACCAGCTTCCGATTATTTTCTGTTCTTTTTTTCCATCTGAAGCCTAGCTCTTTCATAATTCGTCGTAAGCTTCATTCCGAGCCATTAAAATTTATATCTTCTTTAAATTTTTCGAAGCCTTTCTACGATACGTTTCGCTGCTTGTTACGTAGTTATTATCATTACATCTTTTTATTACAGATTGAACGAAACTATCCATTCCGGTAACTTTCTTCTTCCCTGATCTTTTCTTACCCGGAGTCCGAAACACGGCGAGCAAGCCAGAGCCTTTAGCTTCGTTAATAATGCACCTAACAGTACTCACTGATGTTTTTGTTGCTTCCGAAGTCTGTTTTAATTTTTCCATATCATTCTTCCCCTGTTTTATAATGAAGCAATATACGTCGTACACAAATTTTCGACCCTTTCTTTTAAGTACTACACCAGTTTGTCACGGCATAGTGTATGTCTTATAAAAAATCAACAAACACTCATCAAATAGCAATGGCAACAAAGTCCACAAGCAATTATAACAAATAACTTAACGATTAATAACGATAGACTTTCCACTGTACGCAAGCGTACTTTTGGGAGCAAGCGGAATGAGGGCGCGGTGCGGGACGCAAGGTTCGACTGATCTACCAATAACGCGCTAGATACGATTTCCTCTGCCGTCGCGCCTCACCCTCACCACCAAAGTGATCTAAAATTCGGTTCTGCGCAGTCAAGGTCATTTGCTCAAGAAGTTTGCCGATTACTATACATCGCTAGATACGAATGAACCGGACGTCTTATCCTTTAGGTCACGACGACTTCAATTCAATTCTGCAACGGATTGCTCTTGCTAGGTCTAGTGTAAGCAAATTCTCTCAGATTGAACCCGTGAGCTCGACTACCCGTCCGCGCGTAGCTGGAATAGCCCCTTAAACGAGGTAAAAAAGCAGGGCTAAAATTAATGGAGGAATTATGTTAATTCTCAGTTTTCAGTTTTTCTTGTAAATTTGTAGACGAAACCCAAAGATTATATGGTATTGAGACAATACGAGAGCTCATAGATAACACGACGTCAATGCCACTTTCCCTTGAGACATAAGACCGAAGTCCCAATCGTTGGTATACCGGCTATCCGTAACCGTTTGAAGTCTCCGTTGCCTAAGGGATAATACGCCCAGTGTACTTGTGACAATTTAGAGAAGCTGCTGGTAACAGGCAAGGTATGTGGAAGAAGGCCCAGAGGCAGAAGTCTACTTCGCTGGTCGGACCAGATACGCCCCACTCTCAATACTTCAGTCCACGTTGCTATCCACACAGCCGAGGATAGGCAGGGTGGCGCAAGATAATCCAGGAGAAAGCTATTAGAGGAGGCCACGACCTTCAGCATTGAGGATTATTGACGCAAGGTGGAGGAGGTACTTTTATCGAGCAATGCATGTGCCGTGTGCCGGTTTTGGAATCTCGTAGGCACCTAAGAATTGTTCAATGATACACGTGCTTGACTAATGTTCACAAAATATGACTTCCACGATGAAATAATAACAATAAAAAGAAAACAATGTTCCGTCCATGGAACGGGAACACATGTTTGCTTCGCGGCCGATTTAGTCAAAGTGGCGATAGCTACCCGCGTGGGCTCACAACTCACCCTACCAAATTTTGCGAGTTTGACTACTATTGCAACGAGTACGTGTGCGTGTGCCTGTCGTACCAAAAGCACTATGCAATGTATGTATGTATATCTTCCAACACCCTCCACACCACCAGAGACAAGAATAGATGGAGTAAGATCGTGCGTGCGAAGGTGATACAAAAGGGTGGTCACGACTCTCAACAGTGAGGAATACGACGCAAGGAAGATATCTTCCAGAAAAGTTTATGTCGTCCTTAGCGGTAGACAACTGCGTTCTTGGCATTACCGATGTCACGTGCACAACTATTGGTTTTCATTGAAGGTTATGAAAAATCAATTAAAGAAAAGTACGCAACCATTTTACGATGTCCCAAAGTTTTACCTCACAATTAAATACAAGGAAAGTTTCCTTGTACTAGGAAACTATAAGCCTTTTTCCTATTTAGAATTCAATTATCGTCGCGTTAATTGGATTGTGCGGAAGCCAAAAAAATGTCAGAGCGGTGTTAGGTTAACGCTACGAACGGGTATTCCCGACGTCAGTACCGTAAGGTCGGATGTCTAGGATTTCAAGTTGAACATAACGACCATTTGAGAATAGAGTGTCCTGTGAATAATTCTTATTTTATTTTTAATTGGTTAGATGGTTAAATCATCATCATCATCATCATCATCAGCCTTTATCTGCCCACTACTGGACATAGGCCTTCCCCAATGCCTTCCACATAATGCGGTCCTCCGCCTTCCGCATCAAACGACTTCCCGCCGTGCGCAAACTTCGATGGTTAAATCGCCAGATCAAATTAGGAATGAGGAGATTCGCCGGAGCGAGGATGAAGTGACAGTGGGCACGGCAAACTGCTCGTAGAACAGATAATCGCTGGGGCCAAAGAGTTCTCTAAAGGCGTCGGAGTACCGAGAGTCGTTACGTGGATAGGTTTCCCGGTGGACCGGCGACCCATTGAAGGGCGTGAGAATCCGCTGGATGCAACGCAGGACTGGAATATGATCATGTTGTTTCTATTTCACTATTTCTGCTGCGAAGTAGTCATGCGTGCCATTTGTAATTCACATGTGATGTCTATTTTTTTTCCTACCTATGCCTTGAGCGGCTATTTCAGCGTCTCCTTGACGTGTAGGTGAGTTCACGGGGATCAAACCGGGCTTTTGCTAACACTGGCCCTAGCAAGAGCAGTGCTTCTCAGAATCTACCACCGGATCGGAAACGCGACACACTGAGAAGATCCGGCGAGAAACTCAGTGGGCTAAATGTCTATGATGACCACTGTAAACCACGTGGTCCATGTGCTCGTTCTGCCATCTACGCACATAAATATTTAAATAAATAAAATGAGAACTAATCACCTTTCCTCCTCGGTAACAATGAAAAAATCGCAAAACAAAACCTTCTTAAACATGTTTTCCGTAGTCACAAACGAACACAAACCATTACACGTTCGATTTCAAAACAGAGCAGGATCTACACAAACACATAACAAAGAAATTCACTTTTTAAATGCTCTCAAATCAAAGAGAAAACTGCAAGTTAGGGGCGTTTTTTATTGCACTGGTAATTATACTAGTGCCCTTCGTCATAATGGCACAAGGATACTATAAACAGTGCACCTCCGTTACGAAAAGGTTTTAACCGGATTTTTAAATATAGCACTGTAGTTTTTTTTTTTTAAATGGGCGTTTACGTAAAGGCACACGTTCACGATCGCACTAACCGGTTGTCTAATTGTTCGGGCACAGATAACGGAGCGCAGGTTGATAAACAAAACGCGCCAATCGCTCGTAATTGTCTATCGGTGACGTTGTCGGTTTAGTAATGCGATTTCCTCGCAATCCGCACGGAGGACGTCGATGTTTTGGAATTTCGTTTTGTATACATTATGAATAATTGTTATGAGGCGTTCTATAGAACGGAACTTATTCTGATCATGTTGGTTAAGTTATGTCAGATTTGAATAGCACCATCCGTCTATTCGTGTAGAGTTTGAATAAGACGACTGAAGGATAGCAATGCAAAGCCACCGTTGCCTAAAACACACCCTATCGGATCCTCCTGATCCACTCTCGGTGGTTTAGGTGGTTAAGCAGTCTATGCAACGACCACCGTTCTCATCGAATTTGTCGAATGAGAGTTTGGCGTGCAACCTAGCCAATAGACATAGCTCACTGAGTTTCTCGCCGGATCTTCTCAGTACTCGCGATTCCGATCCGGTGGTAGATTCTGCGAAGCACTGCCCTTGCTAAGCCTAGTGTTAGCAGGTTTTTTTTATTTTTTTTATTGCATAGATGGTTTGACGAGCTCATAGGTCACCTGGTGTTAAGTGATTACTGGAGCCCATAGACATTTACAACGTAAATGCGCCACCCACCTTGAGATATAAGTTCTAAGATCTCAGTATAGTTACAACGGCTGCCCTACCCTTCAAACCAAAACGCATCACTGCTTCACGGTAGAAATAGGCAGGGCGGTGGTACCTACCCGCGCGGACTCAGAAGATGTCCTACCACCAGTGTTCTCTCAGGCTCAACCCGTGAGCTCACCTACCCATCCTGGCTGGAATAGCCCCTTAGACTACCCGCGAATAAGTAGGGGAAAAAAGGCTATTTTCTAAGTCGTCATCGCACCGTCAAGACACATCTTACGCTTTTAACAATTTGACACATAACAAATCATCGCGTATTCAGTATTCATAAGTTGTAATAAACTAAGCACACACGAGTTACGTAACGTGCAAATAACATTTAAAAGGACACTAATCACTAATCAACTGTCCGCTGGAAAACGACCCCTCGTTAAACAGACATCGTCGTTAGTCGACTCGGTGTGTGGTTACAGTATTAGCGTCTCACATGGGCGTCAGTTATCGCTTACGGCTTATTATAAACAGGAGCATTTTAATCGTTTTTGGTTGAAGTGTTTGGCAATTGGATTTACATATTATTATGCTTTTATCGCGTGTTAATGAATGTAGGTGTCGTCTGAATAAAATAAGAATTTGAAAAACTTTGCTTCAGTAGCCTGATAGATAAGAGAATACATATAAATTAGATATAGACAAGCAACTCAAGCAGTCAACAAAAATATTTACGGGCGTCGGCCACTAGATGGCTTCGCTTCGATTAGTTTCTCGTTGCTCCTATAGATGGCAGCAACATATTACTATCCTATATTTTACTTTTAATAAAGGATTCTGTGAATTTTCAGAATTTTCAGATCACACTATAACAAATACAGATTTGTATGAATGATTTTTTTCTTTTCTGAGTTTAGTTATACAATAATTAAATGCCTTAACTTTAACAACATATATGTTTGGGGCATCCGCTACAAGATGTCACTAGTTTCCACACGGAAAAAATATTTGTCTTGAAGTACTGCAGTTTCAGGGCCTGGATAAGATTCGAGTTTCCAATGAATTAGGTAGGCTATTTCGTAAGATATGATTTTTATATTTTATGAGACGAAAGATAGCCTATGTGACTCTCCTTACCTAGAACTACCGCTTTAAAAAAATCACGTTTGCTTCGTTTTGTTGTAAAAGAAGGATAAAAAAACGCCCTTTCATATTTATAATATTAGTAAGCGTTGAAATAACACCCCGGAATAAAATAAAAGCTTAATGCAAAGAGGAAAAACAAAAGAAGTGATTTGCAACTTATAAAAAGCAAAGACGTCACACGTGAGCAAATTGTGAACCATTTTGACATTACAAATAAGATGAAATTATATTTACAATAATTCTCCAACAGTAAGGATTTGATGGATAGTTTTTATTAATATTAAATCTGTACTTAGACACACATGTTCATGTCCTGTAGGTATTCAAACCGTGATCCCTGAAGCTTCCACATCTTCACTTTCTTCAAGGACCTCTCCATTATATTCCGGAGCTTAGACACCTTACGCTCGCTACCTATCAAGAAAACTCGTCATGTCCGTTAACGCTCGAACAAACACCACACAGGATCACGTCCCTAAACGCAGTTTTGTGTAATTACCACGATAATTACCAACACGGGGTTACAGACATGTCGCCTCGTAAAAATGATTACACTTTTTATTAAAATAAACATAGGCAATGTTGAGTTGTAATGAAATCTTTGAAATTAATCTGAAGTCGTCGTGGCCTAAAGGATAAGACGTCCGGAGCATTCGTATGTAGCGATGCACCGGTGTTCGAATCCCGCAGGCGCGGGCACCAATTTTTCTAATGAAATACGTACTCAACGAATGTTCGCGATTGACTTCCACGGTGAAGGAATAACATCGCGTAATAAAAATCAAACCCGCAAAATTATAAATTGCTTAATCACTGGTGGTAGGACCTCTTGTGAGTCCGCACGGGTAGGTACCACCACCCCGCCTATTTCAGCCGTGAAGCAGTAATGCGTTTCGGTTTGAAGGGTGGGGCAGTCTTTGTAAATATACTGAGACCTTAGAACTCATATCTCAAGGTCGGTGGCGGCATTTACGTTGTAGATGTCTATGGGTTCCGGCAACCACTTAACACCAGGTGGGCTGTGAGCTCGTCATTCCATATTATTAATTAAACTCATTTTCCCTTTTCGCCCATAGATGCTACGAGGGCGGCACTGAAAATTTCGGGAATTAACGAAGTGACACAACATTACTATTTAAAAATGTATTTATTGCTTTTCGAAGTATTCTCCGCGAAATTTGACACATTTTTCCATACGATGGAACCAATCATTGAAGCAACCATTCCATTCGGAAGTTGGGGTCTCCAAAATGGCCGTTTTGTAGGCGTCCACAGCTTCTTCAGGTGATGAAAATCTCTGTCCACGCAATTTATTCTTTATTTTAGGGAAAGTATAGAAATCATTAGGGCTTAGGTCGGGGCTGTACGGCGGATGGTCTAATAATTCTATGTTTTCTTGCTCTAAAAACTCTTTTGTTCTGTGCGCGGCGTGAGAACTCGCATTGTCGTGATGGAGGATGATGCGGCGGTTGCAGTTCTCTTTACGGAGTTCAGAAACGACCTGTGGCAAACAAATGCTAGCATACCGTTCTGCGTTCTTTGTCCCTCAAGAGGAATAGTCGTAACATGGCCGGTTTTGGAGACAAACGTGGCCACCATTTTTTTTGCAACACTCCGTGAACGAACAATTTTTGTTGGCTTTAACTCATTTTCGAACACCCAAACTCGTGACTGGTTTTTTGTTTCGGGTTCGTACGCGTATATCCAGGATTCGTCACCTGATACAATGTTGTATACAGCATTTGAGGATCCTGCATGGAATTTTTCGAGAGTTCTGACGCACCAAGTAACGCGAACCGCTTTTTGCTCTTCACAGAGCGAATGCGGTATGCATCGGGAAAACAACTTTTTTACACCTAATTGTTCATGCAAGATTATTTGTATTTGACTCATGCCAATGTCTAAAGTTGCCTGAATTTCGCGGTATGTCACATGTCGATCTTCCTCAATCAGCTTACGCACAGCATCAACGTTTTCTTGGGTGACTGCAGTTTTTGGACGACCTTGACGGGGATCATCACTGAGCTTGACACGTCCACGTTGAAACTCAGCAAACCAGCGATAAATTGTGGTTTTGGATGGGGCTTCATCACCAAATGCAGAAATCATCCGGTCAACACACTGTTTTTGTGTTAAACCACTTCGAAAGTCATAATAAATCATCGCTCTTGAATTTTCTCGAGTCAATTCCATTTTCTCAACGACTAAACAAGTTTGACAAAACCTCGTGACAAGACCGAGAATCTTTTTTAAAATAAATAAATGGTATTCGATTTTTAAAACCAAGGAGTTTTCAATTAAAAAGATTTTAATATGACAGGAACAGTGGAAATATTCCATTCCCGATACTTTTAGTGCAGCCTAGTACAAACACGCGGGCCAGAAAGAGATAGCCGTAATTTAGTGTTTCCTAACGCGAATACGTGTAATGGGCCCAATAATGTTATTACAGTGATACAATAGACAAAAATACTAGGTCGTCTGTCTGTATTTATCAAGCACGAATTTCATTGTGCATACGAACATACGGGCGGATCTGTGTCACATGCAGAACTGGTGCGAGCTACGATGTTAGTTGAATGAGTTGAATCCGAAACGGACTTTCCACTTTCACCGAATCGGGCTGCTTCGGATGTACATGGGCGACAGGCACCTGCTGTGTGCTCGCCGATCTCGTTACCATCGCAACGCTGGCAAATTCCAAACAGATTTTATATTTTTACTGTTGGTGGGACCGCTTGTGTACCACCACCCTGCCTATTTCTGCCGTGAAACAGTAATGCGTTTCGGTTTGAAGGGTGGGGCAGCCGTTGTAACTATACTTGAGACCTTAGAACCCACATCTCAAGGTAGGTGGCGGTATTTACGTTGTATATTATGTCTATGGGCTCTAGTAACCGTTTAACACCAGGTGCGCTGTGAGCTCGTCCAGCCATCTAAGCGATAAAAATATATATTGAGTTATCAATCTAACATGTTTGTATAGCATGTTGTTATTATGATATGTATAAATTGTTTCGCTTCCTTTGATTAGAGACATTGAATTCTGTACCACGGTCATTTGAAGTCAGTTTCTTTTTTAAAGTTACAAGGTATTCATGTCAGAGTAAGCTTGTTCTTGGTTTACATATGAGCGTTTTAAGTATCCAGAACTCGAGACAAAATCCCAATTTAGCTTCTCATGTCTCATGATGTCATTAACATTGCTAAGTGCAAGTTGCTTAGTCCAAGTACCAATCATAATAAATCCGAAAAAAAATGTGAGCCGTCACGGGACGCCTGGCATCGACATTATTTTGTAAAAGTAATATGCAGAAAAGAACAGATTGTGATAGGAACTAAATATGTCATAATGATAAAATAAAATATTACGAAAAAATAATTTGTTTTCAAGTAAAACACAGGTTATGTGTACTGTAGTAAACAACACTGTATACACTACGGAGTATACACTATGGGTATCCGAGCTCAGTGTAGCGAGAGAGATGGCTTAACGCCGGATCGAGTGGGAGAGAATCGCACAGTCGATTGCGCATGGCGACGCGTCACCAGGGCATGCGTCGCCACGCCAGAAATCGGTTTTACGTGCAGCTATAGATATTTCACATCAAAAAAAAAATCCTATAAAAACATCAATCAGTATTGTAGCACAGATTTCAATAGTATCGCAGGCCATTGTGACGAGTAATAATATTGTTAAAATCCGGTTCGGTACTGTAATGGAACGATGCATAGGTAGTTGATCGGCACACCCAGACCGGAGGCGCGCCACGTGGGAAATCTTGCAAAGAACATCCCACTCGTGAAATTACTGTGATTTGCTTAGGTACAGATTCTTCATCCAATCGACGGTTGTCTCGTGCATATCGAGAGGTGAAGGCTATTTGGTTAAAGCGACATTTTTGCAGCTTTACCGGAGAGCTATTTAAAGTTTAAAATTTAGAAAAAAACATCCATAACAAAAAAACTTGTTCAACCATTTGAACGTGGTAAACTTAATTGAAGTTCAATTAAAAACATGGAACTGTTGATGCTAATACCAAATAAAACGGACCTTTAACTACAAAAATAAGTGTCGCGTATTAAGTGAAGTGTCGCTTAAACCAAATAGCTTTTCACCGCAGTCGCAGTTTCAAAGCAGTCGACGTCGCCCAAAACACGTCATTTCGGATCCTCCCGATCCATTAACGGTGCTTTTAGGTACCTCAAGCACCGGTCATCGTTCTCGTCGAACCCGTCGCTAGCGACGAGGGGCTCGACGAGTAAATTAACCCACAGACACAGCCCACTGAGTTTCTCGCCGGACCTTCTCAGTGGGTCGCGTTTCCGATACGGTGGTAGATTCTGCGAAGCACTGTTCTCTAGGGCCAGTGTTAGCAACACTCCGGCTTGAGCCCCGTGAGCTAACCCACACGTTAGGACGAAGCTGATATAGTCTATCAAGGCTATTAGCATAGGTAGGAATAAAAAAACCGAGAGAGGTGCTGAAGTTGTAATAAATCAAATGTGAATCGCATCGCTTCCCTGAGACGTCATATGAAACGTGACGCCGTAATCGTGGAATTTCAAAATATTAATCACAAAAACGCAATCGGAAAGTATACGTTACACTTACTTCAATATTTGTAAACAACAACAAGAACTTTGGACTGCAGTATTTATCGAATTACATGCGATCGTAAGCAAATAACCTATTGCTCGACTAGCTTTTGATGTGTTGACGTGTATTTTGACATTGGCAGAGGTTGCATCATCCCCACCCTTGTCAATCGCAATTCCAATTCATTTCTAACAGTCGCAGCAGAAAATTATAGGATATAGCCGTATTCGCTCGCTTCGCTGGGCGTTTAAAATTAACATTATTATTAGGGAGTCCAACACTCATGTAAATATTAGCCTATCCATTAAGTACATGTATTTTCTACATGGATACCAAATTTCAAGTCAATCGGATGCATGATTCAGTAGTTATAACGGAACATCCGTAAAAACCACTGAAGATTATAATTGATAGACGGAATCTTTGCTCAGCTTGTATTTTCGAGCTATGATCAAAGATACATTTACGTAAGCCGAAAATAATAACTATTAAAATGTTTTTAAATTCGGAGTTCTTACAAAAACACTACTATATTCTAACAAATACTGCTAACTATCGCGTTATATTGACGAACTAAGCGCGGACTTTAGCCTCATCAAAATAACTGACCAAACTAAAAATATCTGACATTCAACCTGATTTCATTTCCAATTCGGAATTGGAACAATCTTCCATCGATGTCAACTTGGAAATAAAATACTAATCTCGAATTCAGGGATAAAATGGCAAAGTATATAATAATATGTACACTCCACGAAGAATTTATTTAAACATCGGTTTATTTTATATATAAAGAACAGATAAAGTGCGACTTGTAAATCAGATATTAAAGACCTTTCATATAGGGTCTCTTTAATGAAGCACGCTTATCTATACTAATATTATAAAGCTGAAGAATTTGTTTGTTTGAACGCGCTAATCTCAGGAATTACTGGTCCGATTTGAAGAATTCTTTGAGTGTTAGATAGCCCATTTATCGAGGAAGGCTATAGGCTATATAACATCACGCTAAGACTAATAAAAACTTAGCACCAATATCAAATGTTTCAAAATCGGGGTTTTTTTCCCTTTTGAGAGCTTCCGCTGCGTGCGCTGCAGAAACGATTAAAGTTTCGCTAAAATAATGTATGACAGTATTGTTCCCCTTTAAAAGATCTAAAAAAAAGCTCCCGACAGCATATGTCTATATGTTAAGGTTGGTTCACTATAACGTTTTTTATGCTGACCAAATTTGTTATAAAATAAAGCATTATTTGTGGACTATTCCACACGGACGAAGTCGCGGGCAAAAGCTAGTCTAATATATATATAGTGTTTGTATTAATGTCTCAATAAGTTTTTACAAAAGCCTTTTACATGTTTTCTTTTTGTTCTCCCTTTTTTATTGCACTGTCTTCGGTCATTCTTCCTTTTCAACTTCCTCCAAATAAGTTGAAGTCTTTTTACCCAGATGAGGTAGTGGTCTTCCTTCCTTCTTAGTCGCCACACGACGTTGAAATGCATTGGAAATTCGAAATTGAGAACAAGTCTCTCGTGTATACACCAGTCTTGAGAAAATTTTAATCAATTTACAGATGTTTCGTTTAACAATTTTCGTGCGATCCAGTAAATAAATAATGTTAGGTAATTATTACTGAAGCCTGTAGGCATGACAACGTAAATGAATGAGCGCCACTCAACTTAAGACGTGCTCAAAATCCCAAGTGTATTTTTATTGCTTGTAATGGGTGGTCGAGTTCACGGCCAACCCGATGTTAAATGTTTACCGGAGCCTTTAGATAACAACGTAATTGCGGCCACTCACTTTGATACATGAATTCCAAGTCTCAGTTTTTTAATACAATGGCGGCCGCATCCTTCAAGCCGGGTGTGTGCCTTCAGGGTGGTGTTACCTACCCGTACAGACTCACAAAACGCCCTACCACTACGTTTAACCCACAGCTACAACGGCTGCCCTACTCTTCAACTTGGAACGTTTTTTTCTATTTTTTATTGCTTAGATGGGTGGACTAGCTCACAGCCCACCTGGTTTTAAGTGGTTACTAGAGCCCATAGACATCTACAACGTAAATGCGCCACCTACCTTGAAATATAAGTTCTAAGGTCTCAAGTATAGTTACAATGGCTACCCCACCCTTCAAACCGAAACGCATTACTGCTTCACAGCAGAAATAGGCAGGGTGGTGGTGGTACCTACCCACGCGGACTCACAAGAGGTCCTAACACCAGTAAAACAGGCAAACAGGTGGCAGCTTGGCAACACTAGCAGACAGGACGATGACTGTTTCTGTGGATTCACAATACACAATACCGCCGATTAAATATCCTTATCTTCTTGAGTGAATCCTTAAGATCCTCTGATCATAAAGCAAATAGTTTTTGAACAAATCATAATCATAATAGTAAATAATATTTAAATTAGACGACCGGATACACACGTCTATTAAAATCCACACCGGAACAGAGAATGTGTTATTCAAGCATACTTTCTTCAACGCAACGGCCATTGTCTAGAGGTCGAGACGAATATGATTAAATGGTGTTTCGCTTTTTGCCTTCATTACAATGTTAGGTAACAGAACAATTATGAAGAAAAGAAAAAAAAAGGTGAAAATATTTTAATAGCTATTGCGTCTTTTTTATGTAAAATTTTCGCTAGCAGTTAATTGAATTGTGGGGATCTAAAATTTATCAAACGCACGCAATACGTGACACACTAGAGTGATTTTTAACGTTTTTATTGATATAGATTTTCAGAATATATTCAGAATCACCTGATAAAACCATAAACACATAATCTTTGGATGTGTTACTAGATGCATGTTACTAGGAGATGTATGGAAATGGCAGTGCAAGGTTGAGGGCGAAGAGGTCGACCGAAGAAGATAAGGATGGAGTGTGTGAAAAACGATATGAGAGAGAGAGGAGCTAATGGCTGATAGAAGAGAATGGAAGAGAAAAATTAGCTGTGACGACCCCACCTAGTGGGATGAGTTGAAGAAAAAGAAGATAATCCTTTATGTGTTACCAGATTTTATTAAATTATCCGTAAATCTTGAGACCAGAAAAGCCTTTTCATGTGTTTTTCCTTTAAGAAAATGACATCCGTAATTGCCTGACCGTAAAGTAATGAGATGTGTCGTGAGAATTTCCTAGTACGTGAGTATGTAACGCAATATCCTACATGATATCCGATGATCGAATTAGCTCTACCATACATTATAGGATAGTCTATATCACAGGTGTTGTGACAATTAAGGCAAGATCGTCCACGAAGCGAATTCGCTGGGTATGCCGAAGGACCGAATTTTCTTGTTCAGAACTTAGTATTAGATGATTTAGTAATAATGTTATCTATATATTAATACGTGAAGCAAAAACTTTTTATCCCTTTTTACGAAAATTGGACGGACGGAGGAGTATGTAATTTTCCACACTTACAGAGAATATAGAGAAGAAGTGCACAATGCTAATATTTTTTTAAAATAATGCGTAAAAGATACATTAAATCAATAAAGAAAACATTACACACACTACATACCATGTATTTGACGCACACACGCATGCATACTATTTATTTATTGTCAAACTGTTGTTCTTCACGTCTGTGGTAAAATTGAGAATAGATTAAATATTGTTTGTCTTTATTTATTTTTTTATAGTGTAGTCTTGGCGAAATTAGTGATTATAGAAGTATAAAATACAATCATAATAGTGTACAAACTTACAATTCCAATTAATTATAGTCGAATTTCGACTACTGCGGGACTACTAGTATTTTTATATCCATAAAATGAACCGTTGCATGCCGTCAGTACCTGTAATTGTGTTAGCATTTAACGTGAGATTAATGTATGCGATATTTGTATTGTTTTTTGCTGATGTACAAACATGTTGGTATAAAATAAAATAGATAGAAGATTATTTAACTTAGATCATAAGATTTTTAATCTATATTTATATGGCATAAGTTTATGTATTTTTGTCAATATACATTATAATATTCTATTCAAATACGTATAAGTATGTATGTATATAGTTGGTTAAATTTTGCAAATTGTAAGTGCATTGCAATTCATATTTTCATTTTCTATATTCTAAAAGAGATCGTTAAGCGATAAGACTGTCCATTTTGTATATACTTTTTATTAATTATTTTGATGTACATACAACAAAGCATAATATATTTATCTAATTATATTGCCGTGTTATCTTTTAAATATTATTCACGCGATTCTTCTCTATTGTATATTTCTTCTTGTCTATTATAGCCGCTACGTAATACAAAAAATAGAGGCGTAGACTAATAATATGAGACTTAATGCCATCTCGGATTTAACATTAAAACTTCAACGTTACCAAATAAAACTGCATTCCATTCTAATTGGTACTAGAGTTATCTTTACCGGGTACGGTGGGACCCTTCACCGTTTTCCGGTCGTGCGGGGTGTTCCGCAGGGGTCGGTTCTCGGACCCCTCTTGTGGAACATCGGATACGACTGGGTGCTGAGGGGTGCCCTCCTCCCGGGCCTCCGCGTTATTTGTTACGCGGACGACACGTTGGTCGTGGCCCGGGGGGATGATTATAGAGAGTCTGCCCGTCTCGCCACAGCGGGAGTGGCCCTCGTTGTCGGGAGGATAAGGAGACTGGGCCTCGACGTGGCGCTCAGTAAATCCGAGGCCTTGTGGTTTCACGGGCCACGGAGAGCGCCACCTGTCGACGCCCACATCGTGGTTGGAGGCGTCCGAATAGGGATCGGGGTGCAGTTGAGGTACCTCGGCCTCGTGTTGGACAGCCGATGGGCTTTTCGTGCTCACTTTGCGGAGCTGGTCCCCCGATTGATGAGGACAGCCGGTTCTTTGAGCCGACTGCTCCCGAATATCGGGGGGCCGGATCAGGCTGTGCGCCGCCTCTACGCGGGGGTGGTGCGATCGATGGCCCTGTACGGTGCGCCTGTATGGGCTGAGCCACGCAACCGGGCCGCTATGGCTCGGTTCCTGGGCCGGCCGCAGCGCACCGTTGCTATCAGGGATCCGTGGATATCGCACCGTCTCCTTCGAGGCGGCGTATGTGTTGGCGGGGACGCCGCCATGGGAGCTGGAGGCGGAGTCGCTCGCTGCCGACTATCGGTGGCGCAGCGAGCTTCGTGCTCTGGGCGTGGTGCGTCCCTCCAAAAGTGAGCTGCGGGCGCGGAAGGCCCATTCTCGGCGGTTCGTGCTCGAATCGTGGTCGAGGCGGTTGGCCAACCCCACGTGGGGTCTACGGACCGTCGAGGCGGTTTACCCAGTCTTTGATGACTGGGTGAATCGTGGCCGAGGACGCCTCACCTTCCGTCTGGTGCAGGTGCTGACTGGGCACGGATGCTTCGGGAAGTATCTGCACCGGATAGGAGCTGAGCCGACGACGAGGTGCCACCATTGTGGACACGACCTGGACACGGCGGATCATACGCTCGCTGTCTGCCCCGCTTGGGAGGTGCAGCGCCGTGTCCTGGTCGCAAAAATAGGACCGGACTTGTCACTGCCTGGCGTCGTGGCGTCGATGCTTGGCGGAGACGAGTCCTGGAAGGCTATGCTCGACTTCTGCGAGTGCACCATCTCGCAGAAGGAGGCGGCGGAGCGAGTGAGGCAAAGCTCTCCTCACTACGCAGAAATCCGCCGCCGCCGAGCAGGGGGTCGGGACCGGGGTCTCGTCCGTAACCCGGCCCCCTAAGAGCTTCGGGCTCCACCCGTTTTGTGCGGGAAGGAGCCTAGGCGTGGGGCGGCGTGGTAAGCCGCGTTCCCCCGACCGCTCCGGGGGAAGGTGTAGCGCGGCGCCATCAATGCGGGCTCTTGGCCCGTCGACCGAGGGAACCGGCGGTCGTGTAGCTGGCGGCCGCCGGTCCGGCGTCTGGGGGACAGCGGGATGGATGTAATATGCTCTGCGTAAACCCTGTCCCGCCGTCTCAATAGCTCCGACTGGGTTCCCACCCGGTCCGGGGTAGGGCGCCGGCTGTGAGCGGCAGGAGTTTTAGTGAGATTCAACTCCCACATACCGGATCCGGCGATTTTCTCATGTGGAAAAAAAAAAAAGAGTTATCTTAGAACCATTTTATGAATAGTTCTATTTTGTTATTAACTAGCTTTTGCCCGCGACTTCGTCCGCGTGGAATAGTTACTTTGGCATAGCGCTAAATTTTACCCGCGACTTCAGTTACGTAGGAAGTAAAAATATTTTTTAATAATAGCTCCTTAGCATGCTATTAATGTTAAGGAGCTATTTAAGGTACGAAAATCACGCTTTCTAACCGACTTCAAAAGAGGAGGCTATCAATTCCACCACAATTTTTTATCAATGTATGTTCACCGATTTCTCGAGAATGCTTGAACCGATTCTGATAGTTCTCTTTTCTGATTTTTGTTCGAAGGATAGACTTCCCGAATCGTCCTTTAATTACCAAGATCTGATGATGGGATCCTGGAGAAATCCACAAAATAATATAATAATACATTAAAAATAATCTAAAATGCAGGAAAGACAAGTAAAACTAAACACTAATCAGTATGTAAGAAATGGTAAAACAGGGTAGTAGATTTGTGCTTTTCTATCTGACGTCCAGAAATATGCAGTTAAAAACAGTTAGAAGACTAATCTGTGTGTATAGTTAACATGAGCGTTCTTACTGACTTACAATGGCACATAGCACAGGAGTCTCCACCGTAATACAATCTTAGTGTAATATTACAGATTTAGCAGATAAGATTACAGAAAGATTTTCGAGCTATGCGACTACACCGGTGTTCAAATCACGTATACAGGTATTACTATTATATGAAAAAAAATATTTTGAAATTGTCGTTATGAGTTTCAGGCATCTGTCTAATAATAATAATAATATTTATTCAAGCCTCTTAAGTTAGTTAGTTAGTAGTTAGTGTTATCAAGTTCTTTTAGGTTAAGCCCCGTGAGCTATCGTCCTAGCTAACCGTTCTTGAGAAGATGGAATAGCCCTCTAGGCTAGCAGGGAATAGGTAGGAAAGGTATTATACTACTCACTAGACGACGAAGGAAATATCTCTTTAATTAAAATAAAACCTACAAAATTTATATATTTACGTTATTAATAGTATTGAGCTCACGACACGAGCCCAGCGAGAAAGGACTATTTCGGCGTATTTATGCTGTGAAACCGTAGTTTGTTCCGATTTAAAGGGTAGGACAATTAATTTCATAGTTCGGCCTAGAGTGTCTAGATGTCACCATTGGACCTTTGGTGGCTTTGGCTCCAAATAACCGCTCAGCACCAATTAGCTATTTTGCCTAGTTAAGCCATTGAAAATCTACTTCGTTTGTCTCTCAGGTCATGGATCCATAACGACCAATTTGCGTAACGTAATAATCTCAGCACCAATTAGCTATTTTGCCTATCTAAGCCATTAAAAATCTACATCGTTTGTGTCTCATGCCATAAGTCCATAACGACCAATTTGCGTAACGTAATAATCTCAACACCAATTAGCTATTTTGCCTATCTAAGCCAGTACTGCTTCGTTTGTGTCTCAAGCCATGGGTCCATAACGACCAGTTCGCGTAACGTAATGACTAATAGCAAAACTATTCCAACTTTTCTTAAACGATAACAGTTTTGTTGACACACGCCACAGTGCTGCACCTCGCCAGGTATTCTGTATCAAATGACAAACAAACTGAACACTCCACTAATTACCGAGATAAAATAACTATTAAATTAACTATAGTAATTGCATTTCTCGTGTTTTATATGTACGTTTGTGGCTTCGTTATTGTCCACAACAGTAATTGGCATTAGCCAAACGACTGAATTACAATATCACTGTTTTACCATGTTACCTATTAAAGTATCATGGTAAAACTTTTGTGAACTATATTCTTTTCATCAACGAAACAGACTTTCAGCTCTCAGACAGCCCACTGAGTTTCTCGCCGGATCTTCTCAGTGGGTCGCGTTTCCGATCCGGTGGTAGATTCTGCGAAGCACTGCTCTTGCTAGGGTTCGTGTTAGTAACGTCGTCAGGTTTGAGCCCCGTGAGCTCACCTACTAGTTAAGGTTACGCTGAAATAGCCTCTCAAGGCTCTCAGCTAGGTAGGAAAAAAAGAACTTGTTCACTAATAAATAATACATAATCATTTACGAAACAATTGTTCTGGGGTAGTTAAAGATCGGGCCATCGTCTCGTCCTAAGATTAAGCATCATCTGATATGTGTAGGACCTGAACACACGCGAATTTGAAGTGAGAGCTCTTTTAAAAAACGCCTAAGACAAACTACTGCGATCCATTTCAACCAATGCTTCAATAGTCAAGGATTCTAGAAGACAATTAAAGAAGACCTTTAATTAAAATCTACCAAACCCATGAGTAATTTCCTTTGTGTATTTATCGATATTTGTCTACGGTAATAACTGCAACACAAGAAACTTGTGTAATAAGATAGAGAGGAGTTAGTTTAGACCAACTTTACGCTTTATTAAGTCGGTGAACTCCACGGATGAGACGGCACATGGTAAATGTTATTAAAGTTCTCGGAAGGTTATTGAAGTTGGCGACAGATATTTGGCCATAATATTTTCAAGTTGGCGATATTTGGACGGTTGAAGGGAGAGGTTTGTTAAATTTTGCCAAGTTTATTTGTCAGATGGCTCTCATCACAAACGATTAGTTAATTTGATATTACGACGAACAAAATGCTATGCGCTTCTATTGTATGACTGTGTGTGTAATTTACTTATTAAAGTTTATTGATATAATGGAATACGGGAGACTTGGAGAACTGTTACACATGTGATCAAATAATATAACGTCAGTCAATGAACTGAGGCAGAATAAATTAATTCGAAAATTCTACCATTAAAAACAGGCTGTATTTTATTTAAGTTTAAGAAAATCTTTAGAAATAAAAGCCATGGTGGAGAAGACACCTTGAAATCGGAACGCACGATTCTTTGACTAGAGACATAAGCCATCACCAGTTCGTGAGGGCTCATTACAATTTTTTAGTTTGAGGGACAAGTGAGGCTAATGAAATTCTCTCACGAAATTTGGTCCACGGACATCGTGGAGTGCTTGCAGCCACCCATTTTACATGGCCCCAAAACATTGGATTAACAGCTGTCTTAACTTTCAAACTGAAAGGTTTTCTTTTCAGATTTCGAGACTCGTAATTTTTTTATTTTAATACTTAGGTGTGTGGACGAGCTCACAGCCCATCCGGTGTTATGCCGCTACCCATCTTGAGATATGAGTTCTAAGGTCTCAAGTATAGTTACAACGGCTACCCTTCAAACCGAAACGCATTACTGCTTCACCGCAGAAATAGGCCAGGTGGTGGTACCCACCCGTGTGGACTCACAAGAGGTCCTACCACCAGTAAATATAATCAAAACTGCTTTTACGATTTAATATCACGTTTTTAACCATCATTATAATAATATGTATTTTACGGTTCGTGGTCACGGAGGACTAAATTCGACATTTCAATATTATGCAAACTACCGTCTATTGAATACAAACAATATATATAGACCTTTATGTTTCATTTCACACGGAATGAACTTAGAGTATCGTGGAGTCTGGCTTGTTTGACTTGGACTTTCATCTTGAAGATAAGAGGATCCTAGGTGCTAGCTAAGCATCTTCTGGAACATGTTATAAGCCTCTGCCCCTATCTGATCTAACTGCAAATTAGTTAAAGTCTAAGATGTTTATTAGGGTTCAACTATAACATAATTAATTTTTTGCCCTTACCGCCCATAAAAGAATACCTTCAAAAATATACAGCACACAACGTTATCCTAACTTATATTTTCGCTCATGCAAAGCCTCCCCTGAGCGAACAAAGACCTCTATTGAAATAAAAAGACTTCCACATTCCGATGTGAAACGTGGATTCCCAAAAAAAGGGCAGGTAACCGACTCGGTGATGACGTAACAGGTTCTCAGGAACCGGAATTGTCCTTTGTTTGGGTTTTATGGGAAACCCTGGAGATTGGTTTTTGGATGGAGATTTTTTTAGAGTTAATAAAACTCGTGAGCACGATTCGTTCACGTTGAGAACACAAATCACATTCGAACGATAAAAAAATCAAAATGATTTTGTCAATGATGTAATATAGTATGATGAAAGATACAATTGTTTCTACAATGATACAGATTATGTAAATTCTAACATAGTTTGGCATAGACAAAAAATATTACGTAGTATTAAACAAAGTCGTAATCTATGTCTGTCCAATTATAACTTCTAACCAACAGAACATACATACCTGTTGGAACTTCTGACATCAATTACGAAATTTTATAAGGAAGTTCTTACCACTGCTGCTGTATATTAGGTTAATATAAAAGTGTAGAAATAGTAAAATTGGGGCCGATGACCGAACCTCTTTCGAAGCCCAGCGCCTAGGAGGCACGCGGGGTATGTGATACTGAACGGTCCGCAGCGGTTGACCACGGGCCCAAGGCGTGGAATTTAGGACCCTACCCACTAAACGACTCCCCTGCACTCTCACCCAACGTCCGATCTCCCGAGGGCAGAACCCGGGTAGGGTAAAGCTAATCACAGTTTCCAATTTAACAAGGATTCTAACTCTTCAATGAAACTAAAATCTTATATCGCAAAATTTTATGCACGACGCGCTATTGACAATAAAACAGCAATCAAACTCTAAACAGGCCCCAAGGTTTTACTAACACTGTGGCCATTTTCCGCCTCATTAAAACATACCAGGAACGAAAGAATATAAGTGACATTTGTTAAAATAAATGAACGTTTTTCTACAAGTTCTTCAATCCACCCTTGCTCTTTGCAACGCGCTTGGAGCAATTCAAGTATATTACAATCAAGTTTAACCTTTCATTACATTATTTTAACGAGAATCACTCATGACCTTTAACTAGGAGCTAAGCTGAACAAGACTTATTTATTTTATCTTACGGTATTAATATTAATGAGTCTTACCCAAATTTGATGTTGGATGTTTCTTTTTGGGATTGGAAAGTGAAATTTTATTCCAGAACCTTTTTTTTATGTTTGAATTATTACTGGTGGCCCGGAGGCTTTTCCAATTTCACCAGGACAGGTGGGCGAGCAAAGGCTCAGCCAGGAGGGGTGGGATTTGCTAACAATGGCCCGAGCGCCTCCGAAGGAAACCTAACAATTCAAGAGCAATTGCTTCGCGAATGAATTTACTACCAGATCAGAATCGCGACCCGCTAAGAAGATCCGGTGAGAAACTGAACGGCCTGATGCATGGGGTTCTAGAACCTAAGGTTTCATAGTCTGGAAAATACATTTAAGTACCATAGAATTATAGACTCACACTGACACATACTGTAAAGTTACATATGATATTGAATTATTGCGTAGTAAAAAAGGTGGAACTGTCTACATGCTATTAAGAAAGAAGTAGTAACAATAGACGGCCCTCGTGTCAATATCAAAATGACAATAAGTCTGTTATGGTAATTACAAGGGAATTGTTTTTTTTTTTTGTGTTACAATTTGTTCTTGAACCGTCTTTCGAATTCACTGTTTTCAATCCTCGTATATTACGATAGCGGTAATTAGAATGAACATCAGTAAGGTCAGGCAATCAGTGTAATTATACTAGGAAATAATGGGTTTTTTGTCGGGGACGAGTAGAGAAATTCATGGCCCACACATTATATCGTCAGAGCGTAGACAACGTGAATAACGCCTCCGGCTATCCTATCCTTGAAACCGGAATAGTTCACTGCAGATACATGTACCGTGGTGATACCTACGCGTGTGAACTCATAATACGCCCTTGCACCAATAACTTATGCCCATAAATTAGACACGGAATAGTTAAAGGGGTATTAAAAAATCTAGAACCATTAGAACGAAGAATATCGCAGATAATTGCGCATTGAGTATAATTATTCTAGAAATTTAGCTTTTTTTTGTACATAAAATGTCCTTAACGTTGGTGTGTTATCTATACGAATATATAAATCTACAGTGGTTTTTACGGATGTTCCATTATAACTACTGAACCGTGAATCCGATTGACTTGAAACTTGGTATCCATGTAGAAAATACATGTACTTAATGGATAGGCTAATATTTATATGAGTGTTGGACTCCCTACACCAGTTGCGGGGGCGTTAATGATGAGAATCTTTGTGGGGGTGAGAAATAATAGTGTTAATTTTAAATGCCCAGCGAAGCGAACGGGTACAGCTAGTTTTTTTTTATAATCTCCGAAAACTTATTTCGAAGTTCATTACGTTTATGAAAGATAAGATTGTAAGTGAAAGGTTCAGAGAGTAGGTTCGCTTAAAAACTCTCTTATCTCTGTAATCTTAAGAACACAGCTCGGCTCACTCACTAATCGGTTGAAAGTATAGATAAAAAGCATATTTCGTACGAGATCTATGGTTTCACTCAGAGCATAAAGGAATTTAACTAAAATATAATCTATGAAGTATCAACGAAATTTGTGCTCTACCATTTATTGTGTATTTTGTAAAATTCAAAGATTTTCCGTTAATCCGACAATCAATTATACCAACTAATATGTATTAGTTAGCAACTAAAGCGGCTGTAGATTTTTATCGAAACCACCCAAAACAGTTTTGCATAATACAAGTGTGTTATTGTACAAATCCAATTTGAGATTTTTTACTGGTGGTAGGACCTCATGTGAGTCCGCACGGGTAGGTACCGCCACTCCGCTTATTTCTGCCGTGAAGCAGTAATGCGTTTCGGCTTGAAGGGCGGGGCAGCCGTTGTAACTATACTGAGACCTTAGAACTTATATCTCAAGGTGGGTGGCGCATTTACGTTGTAAATGTCTATGGGTTCCAGTGACCGCTTAACACCAGGTGGACTGTGAGCTAGTCCACCCATCTAAGCAATAAAAAAAAGATAATTAATATTAAATATTTAATTTAAGTACTTAAATAATACTTTAGGTAGTTTTTGATGGTGGGGTTATATTCCGAACCCAGTTTTGTATCTACTCTAATGTCTATACTACGATCGTGTCTATTTCTGACGCGGAGCAGTCACGTATCCAAGTTTGAAGGGTGAAACAACTGTTAATCAATGGAGATCGCAATCTCGTATCTAAAAATATGTTACTGCATTCATAATGTCTATGGGTGGTAATGACCTTATACGTGATAGTTGAATTGAAAACAATTGATTCAAGGCCATTTAGCAATTGAATCTCGAACTAACATACTGTACTAGTTATAGGACTCTAAGGTTTTTGACTGTATTAACATATCGCGTTCCTTTCTTGTGTTCAATCCATAAAGAGCTCTCCAAAATCATCAGTCACATGAATTGGCGCAGGAAAACGAATATATGGCCTGAATTAGAGGTTCATGGATAAGGTCAAAGGTCATCCAAGCCCCTATTTAGTGTTTAATAAGCTTTAAATATTGAGGACGATCAATGATTCCTTTCTGAACTCACACGAGGAGCTCATTCTAGAGATTGTACCACACAAATCAAATATTAACTTTGGATACAAATAAAATTCGCTACGGTGCGTTGCGATAGAAAGATCTAGATCGGTTGGGGGGGAAACATTTAGAGAATCCCCATAAGTATTAAATTATGTTGTTAACATTCAGCTATTAAACTAAGCTATTTAAAATCAGAGATATATACTTGAGACCTTAGGACTTATATCTCAAGATGGGTGGCGCATTTACGTCGTAGATGTCTATGCGCTCCAGTAACCACTTAAGTCCAAGTGGGCTGTGAGCTCATCCATCCACCTAAGCAAGAAACAAAAATCTTATAAAACAGACAAGCAAATTAAGATGATACAATACGAAATATCCGTTACACAATTCGAATTTAATTCTATAAGGCTATACGCATCCGTACCTAGTCTGTAATCTGAAACATAATTGGAATATTAACATGGCCTCGCTGGAAACTCATGCCTCGACGGAATACTGAATACACAGCCGTTGTGGCCACAAAATACCAGAGTTCCATTAGCGGAGCGATTATTCAATAACGAAACGAAATGTGGATTGATAGTCCGCAGCGGTATCACGTATTTCGCAGACAATTAGCAGAAGACAAATATTGTGCAAATATTGCTGTCAACTGTCCATTTCGTATTACAGACTTACAACAAAAAAGCAGATCGCGGACCATCACTAGTGCTGCCTCTGCAGAGCGATTTGTGAAACTTTAGTGCATTCTTTTCCATACAACTAATAACAACTGGCATAAAGTCGGTATTACGGATGCTTTTGTCTGCCACACAACAGCAGATATTTAGCAATTTCGTTTGTCAAATTTGCGACACCTTTTGTATCTGGTGCTGAATTGTTGCTAACTATCTGCAAGTGTAAAATTTGTGAAATTAAATTATTTTAACTTGATTTAGGTAAGTGTAATTGGTTTAGAATAGTTTAGATCTTTATTTGTGTTTGTGTTTTCCATAGTATTAACATTAAATACCACGCTGGGCAATTTAAGTACATTAATAATGTTGAGGTTATAAAGTTTATTTTTTACAAATTAATATTTCTTCTAGATATGTTACTATGGACAGAGCTCCAATGATAAATGGGGCTTTGGAGTCTAAGGAAATTAGGTCGAATACATACGAATCAGTGCGTTTGCGACGCTGTCTTCGTGATCAAGCCTGACCCCTTAATCTATCGGAAAGTTTGTTCAGAACACATTACAGAATTTCGAAACATCAATATTTACAATTGTGCTCTGAATGAAAGCCGTTAATAACCTAGATCATCAAGACGAACAAGAATAGAAAGTAAAATGCAAGGTACTTATATATATTCAATTTAACATTTTAATATGTGTAAATAATGAAGAAAATAAAAGATTCACAAAATCTTGTCTTCAAAAGTAGCATTGTTTTTTTGATTTCAGATTTATTCTTTACTAAATGTTTGAAATAACCTGTTTATACAGGTGTTAACAGCATTGCAAAATTTGATACCAGAAACCTGTGGGAATGAGCTTTTTGCATTTTGAGTTAAACTGTAGTAAATGCAATGCCATTAGGGAAGTGGCTATGGCATTAAACAATCTTTCAGTTTTATTGAAATATTTAAAGTTTCCGCAAACAGTACAATGGATCACAAGTTATTATAAATGGGTAAGTTAAATAATTATCTTATAGTATAGAGCACAAGAGTTCCACTGATTTTACAATTTCCACGAGTCAATCATATAGATCAGTTATATTCTTGAAGCTTTATAACTATAGCTATATTTAGCTATATATAGCTATATTTTAAACAGAGTTCTGAGAAATGTCAAGTTCTGGTGAAACTGGAAAGGCCTTCAGGCCACCATTAATCTTTCCCACTTATTTTTTTTTTTATTCAAAATTTGTCTTATTTTTATAGTACATAGATATTTGAACGAAAGTGGCGGATGAAAGGCGATTGCATGCAGCAGAGATGCGAATGTTGCGATGGATGTGTGGAGTAACGAGAATGGATAGAATACGGAATGAATATGTTAGAGGAAGTCTGAAAGTGGCACCTGTGACAGAGAAGCTGAGGAGTGCACGTTTGGGATGGTATGGACATGTGATGAGACGGAATGAAAATGAGGTTGTTAACAGAGTGTTAACTATGAATGTGGAAGGATTTAGAGGAAGAGGTAGACCTAAGAAGAAATGGATGGATTGTGTGAAAGACGATATGGGTAGGAGGGGAGTGAGCAAAGAAATGGTATATGATAGAAGAGTATGGAAGGAGAAAACATGTTGCGCCGACCCCAGGTGACTGGGAGAAGGGCAGGATAATGAATAGATATTTGAACAATAATAATTTTGTGATTGAAAACATAATATAATAGTAAATAAATTTCTTTTCATTATAGGTTTTACAATAAATTTGGCTTTCCTGAGGTTTCGGGGTGTATAGATGGCACTCATTTGCACTTATCAGATCTTCTGTATATGAAGAAAGGTTTTAGAACCGCAAGCATTATCATTTCAAGAATGTGCAAATAGTAATTATTTTGCTGAAGCCTATCATTCACAATAACAAACATTTGATAGTACTTATCTAAAGAATTAAATTTTTCAGATCTGTGATAGTGATCTTAATATTTTAAGTATTGATGCACCATTTCATGATACATTTGTCTGGCTTAACACTGAACTGAATATGCTTATGCAGGACCTGCACCATAATGGTAAAAAAGTTTGGTTTTTAGGCAAGTAAAACATCATGAGCTCTGTCTCAGTAACCGGACTACAAAATAATACTCAATCTAAAAGTATATTTAAAACTGGGAAGGCCGTTAATATATAGTACTATAGTAATGTTTATTGTCATACCAGGAACACTGTTGACCATTGTGAGTATTGAAAGCCAGTTGGAGATGCTTGTTGGCACATAGAGTACTGCATTATGATCATCATATGATGGCCAAGACCATAGTTGTTAGCTTGTATTGCATAACATGGCAAACACATGGGTTTCCAGTGCCCCAACTCTCTGATGAAGATGCTGAAATCGATGTTTCTTATCAAATTCATAACATTGTATATTTTGGGAGAGAAGAGGAAACACAGCACTTAGCACCATGTCAACATTCAAGGGTGGTTCAATTGGATTGTGGAGAACAGACATTAAATTTATCCAACCTCTGTATTCTAGTAATTTTATGTAGATATTTTTAAAACTGCTGTTCTTAATTATGTAAACTGAGAGGGCAAGAATAGCCTAATTATTTCTGCTTATAATTTTTTAATTGTGCTTAGTGGAAATATACAAACTATTTGAAAGCAAAATTGTGAGGTTGTTTTATTAAGACAATGTTTTAATCTGTCGTGCTCAATTTGTTCTGTATCATTTTATCTTTATGTTAACCCCGTTTGTATGTTGTGTTGTTATATATATTATTGTATATACTGCTGTTTTAAATAATAGAATAGAATGAATAACAAATCGACTAGTTAATATACTATAATTCTTCTAGATTTTGTTGGATACTTACTTACAAAATGAAAAACATAATTCATAATTTAGACAAAATGTGGATCAACCACCACTGATTATTGTTCATTATGATAAGTTTGATAATTTTTGTTTTTGTATAATTTTGTTTTATTTGAATAATAATTTTTAAATTAGCAAATCATAGTTTATTTGTAATACATGTCCAACTTCTTGCCGCATGAAATTGAAGCCACAATTGAAATATAATATCGACTGTGCCGATAACTTCAAAGAAATATAACTAAACTTGGGGTCGAGGTAAGTAGGATAATAGCAAGGTGATAGCTCTATAACCCTATAGACTAGAAACAGAACATGCCAAATACTGGTATTCTACTAATGGTAGGACCACTTGTGAGTCCGCACGAGTAGGTACCGACACCCCGCCTATTTCTACCGTGAAGCAGTAATGCGTTTCGTCTTGAAGGGTGGAGCAGCCGTTGTAACTATACTGAGACCTTAGAACTTATATCTCAAGGTGGGTGGCGCATTTATGTTGTAGATGTCTATGGGCTCCAGTAACCACTTAACACCAGGTGGGCTGTAAGCTCGTCCACCCATCTAAGCAATAAAAAAAGAAATAGTCTTTTTGAAATGCTAAGTTGAGAGTAGTTTTATTAGCGTAAAATATACTCATGAGTTTCATAAAATTTACTGTAGTACCAGCCTAAAGTAAAACGTATATATTTGGATTTGCTTGACTATTATTAAGTAACAAGTGCTATTTTGTTTTTATGGTAACATAAACTATTACGGACACAGCTAAAATTAAAAAAAAATGGATCATATTATTTTAAACAAGGTTTTTGCCGATATTGGTCAATTCCTTAAATTTTTTTAACTGAGATACATATATCTCAGCTGGAAGATGCGCGGCCTCTGCCTGCGTACGAGCAGCCTCTGCTGAAATGAAAGCTGCATGAGCCAGTGGTTCGCCTTAGTTTCCATTTTCTCCTCTTTCTACAACTACAACCCACGATGTGTCTACTCTTGTTTGTTGTCCGCTAGAGTCTAGATAATATAATGATTGATTAACATTCTTACTGCAGTAAGTGAGTGCAAAGAGTACCTGGTTATTGAATAAAAATAACTTACTAAATATCGGCCTGATATTTGCAATGAAGCTTCTCTTAAGATGGCTTCGTCGACGAAAAACTGGGCCAATTATAAAAATAAATATTTATTAATTGTCTTAAAATATGAGATTCATTTGTTTAAAAATATATAGAACATTAAGTTAATGTCTCTGACATGCAGTTTCCTATTCACGTCATATTGCCCATGACCTTGGGTGAACATTATTTTGAATAGTCTGCACAGCTTTTATTTCCCCTCAAGCTGTGAAAGAGTGCACTATATTTCTGCCTACTCTTGCCAAGTCAAGCAAATCCGCTATCTATTACTTGATAAAGAATAGCAGCATCTCTCCTAGAATATCGTCGACTGGTTGGATAAAACCATCAAACTAACTCATTTATTTTAGAATTTAATTTGAAATCGTCGTGGCCTAAGCGGTGTAGTAAAGACGGCCGACTTTCTAATACCGATGCGATTGAACCAGTGTTAGAATCCCGCAGGCAGATATCAATAAATCCAATGAAACATGTAGGACATATATACATGGAGGACTTCCACGGTTAAGGATTCATTCATCTTTTATTTAAAATCTAACTCGCAAATATTCTTTAAGAAATCGTTGGCGGCAGGGCGTTTGATTAACCCGCAAGACCACCATTCCGCCCATTTCTACCGCGAAGCAGTAATGCGTTGCAGTTTAAAGAATGGGGCAGCCGTTTTTGTATACAGTTGAGACTCAGACCTCGTTTCTAAAGGTGGGGGCGGCATTCACGTTGTGAGGTCTATACCTCTTAATACTAGATGGGTTGTGAGCTTATGTACTTACTTAATTGATAATGAAATTAATAAATTAGGCTATAATTTTGATCCATTCTTTTTTAAAATAGGTTCGTAACGTAAACAACTATCTGTTTACAAATTATCAAACGATTACAAAAAAAAAATGTTATCAGTGTTTGACACGACACAATTACATTTTTATAGCTATTATTCAAAATAAAGCAAAAATTATTATTAGATCACTTATTTTTAGTAACGCTTCATCGAAAAGAACAGAATTAGCAGCTCTCACTTGGCGTTTCAAACGTGAATTCCACTTAAACATTTTGAAATGTTTATATGTAACGCGCTTTTATAAATTCATTTGCCGGTTTGTTCAGCAAAAAAAAAAAGTAATGTGGCTTTTTAGTGCCAATTATTGCTACCCGATTGCGACTGGCGCTAGTTGTATGACAGAAAACTGCAGTAAGCGGTAAGCGAACAATCGCGGTACGTGATACGAAATAATTTGACGTTTTGCGATCGGTCGCGACGCGTCTGCACAACATCTGCAAAATTGTGGCTGTCGCAAATTTTTACGTGATCAGGGGGCCGGTCGCGTAGCCGCATCAAACGCGGCTTTTAATTATATGGTTACGAAAATAAGGAAGTTCATTTTTTTGGATGTGAATGCTACCTTGAGACGAGAAGGCAGAGTCTTTATCGAAGAATTATTTTTGGAGGTTTATTTAACATTTAGATTTATGTAATTATAGCACTTTAATATTATTTAAAATCTTACAGAAATTGACTTTTGTTATTTTTATTTATTGCTTAGATGGGTGGACGAGCTCATAGCCCACCTGGTGTTAAGTGGTTACTGGAGCCAATAGATAGAATAAATGCGCCACCCACCTTGAGATATGAGTTCTAAGGCCTCAGTATAGTTACAATGGCTTCCCTTCCCATCCTTCAAACCGAAATGCATTACTGCTTCACCGCTAAAATAGACAGGGTGGTGGTACCAACCGTTGCGGACTCACAAGAGGTCCTACCACCAGTAAATAAAATAAATGACTAATAAGATTTCACAGCCTATTTTGAAATGCCGATAAATTTATCCATAATACAATAAATATTATATAGAGAAGTCAATGTTCTATTGTACATTGAATAACCCACATATCAGACAGAACGCATGACAGCTATGCGGGCGAAACATTAGTGGTAAACATTTGGGCGCAAAACTGGTCCCACCGCCAGTGATTTCCACTAGTTGCCAGTCGAATTAACGATCGACAATATCTTGTCTTTTTGAAGTAACAACAGTAATCTTTAAAAAAAAATCGTTTAGCAGGAAAAGTTTTAAGGCTCTCGACAATGATCGCGCTGCGGCTGCAACGCGTATAGTAAGGATAGGATCCCACGCCGAAATTACAATATCTCCATAATCAACACGCTATGAAATTAAGTATGCTACGGTTATAAAACATCAAGTCTTGCGCACATGACAGACTGAAAATATCCACCACCCGCTAACCTCGAGGCTCCAGATACATTGTCTTTTAAAGCTCACATAACGTCTTAAAACGCACACTCCACACAACTGATTATGAGCTTTAGCGATATTGAATTAAAAACGATTTTCCTTTAAACAAAGCGAAAACGTGAAGTTATGAGAATAACCTCCCGAGATACAGTGAGAGTCGTTTCGTTAAAACGACAGTTTTAATACAAATTTCCTCGCTGGTAATGTTTGTTATGAATGGTTCCTGCGCAGCGACGTATTGGCGACGTAAGGCAACGGGTGTAGCCTTAGTTGTGTGACAAAAAAAGTTTCGATATAAATACATCTTGCCAGAATTTTAATATTTTTTTTCCTACCTATGCTGATAGCCTTGAGAGGCTATTTCAGCTTCGCCCTAACAAGAATTTGCTAACACTAGCCCAAGCAAGAGCAGTGCTTCGCAGAATCTACCACCGGATCGGAAACGCGACCCACTGAGAAGATCCGGCGAGAAACTCAGTGGGCTGTGTCTGTGGGTTAAAAAATTTAATGGTGCGGCAGTATTGAAACTGTAATGTTAGTTAATAGGTAGGGGACGTCCTAAGTACTTTGAGAAACTGTGTGAAAAAGGATGCGATAGAAGGTTATAAGCGCAAAGATGAGGTATAATGGGCCTGAATGGAAAAAGGAGACATACTGTACCGTCCCCACATAGAAGCAAGACAAAGAAGATTTGACAATAATTGCTTTCGCCGCTAATGATAGTGGTAGGAAATTTTTTTAGCTACATTCGTCAGTTCCACTCTGATTCGGCATTATAGGGTAGATGGGACTGTCCTTATCTCATAAGGGAGACTAAAATCTCAAATTGCAAGGGTCATGGCTGGCTTCACAATCTTGGTAATCATTTAATACCAGATGTAACCAGTTTGTTGATCAATATAAAACAATACCAGAAACTAATGATGAATAAGTCAGTCTCGTCAATTATAGCATTGTTTTAAGTTTTCTCAGTGTGCATTGCTTTTCCGTACGATGCGAAATGTATTCATGGCTGTTTACGGTCGGAAGGTTGTTACATTCTTAATGGCAGGGCCGAGGATACATGCTTGAGCTAATTTAAAACTAAGAGCGGGTGTAAAGAAAATTCGTAGTTGAAAGAAACTAAACATTGTCGGTAGGCAGCGGCCTGGCTCTGCCCCTGGCATTGCTGAAGTCCATGGGCGACGGTAACCACTCATCATCAGTAGGGCCGTATGCTCGTCTGCCTACAAGGACAATAAAAATAAAATAAAATAAATTGTCAATATTATTCGATAAGGATAATCTAGTAAGCAGAGAACTGACTCGATTGCCAAAATCAATTCAGATGTTCCATGCTTATTACTGTCTTAATAGATGTTCGTTTCAATAAAAGAAAAATAAGGGTTGTAAATTGCATTTAATGATCCGTTACATTCGAGTTAAATAAGAAGCTCTCTCTGATTGGTATTTAAAAAACAACAAAATCGGTGTTGTCAATCTGTTGTGGTCAACACACTTATAAAAAACACGAAAGTAAAGATATCGGCTTTAGAAGTAGGTACCGTTTTAAGTAAGGAATGAAAATTGCTCCGATGTCGAGCTGTTAGACTCACGGGCATAATCTTCCGAGCCATTACGTGTACTCGACGCACGAGGTTTATGAACAGTTAGTACAGTGAAATATCGACTCTATTGTAACGGCAGAAAGTTGTATAGGCCTAGTGGACATTAAAGCGTGATATAGGGAATGTTAGGAAAAAAAGAAGAAAAAAAACAGTTCATCTAAAGCCAGCCGTACTCAAATTGTGATCCCTTGAGCGATTTGAAGTCTTTCATGTTGGTCTTCTATTCGATTTTCAAACGTTGCGATAAAACTGTAACGATTTTATTGGTCTCGCGAAATATCGATTATGTCTCGAATACTCAAACTCATACCTACACTAGAAGTCTAATTCTAAGTTCTTGTGACACTCACGCTATGTGTCATATGTTACATCTCAATAAATAACATTTAATATGTCATAACGTGCTAATAAGTAGAAGAAGGTTTAGATATACGAAGCAACGTTTTATTTTTGAAACTTGAATTCCGTCAAGCACCATGAAACATAATGACGAATACAATTTCATTAGAATAACAATTGGGATTAGGCTCGTCCAATAAGAACGGATGATATATTCGCTTCAAAAAAAAAAAAAATTTTTTTCCTTGTAGGCAGACGAGCATACGGCCCACCTGATGGTTACCGTCGCCCATGGACTTCAGCAATGCCAGGGGCAGAGCCAATCCGCTGCCTAATATGATCAATAAATATGATCAATATCTCCCCTATTCGTAATACTCGAACCTGCAATAATTTGGGTTAAAAAGTTTGAGTACAACTGACCTAAGGGATCTAAGGCACTCAAGCCGTAGCAGCTCCGGTATTTTAAGTAGAACTTACAAGAGAATGTGACTGTAGCATTGAGTGCATATTAGGATTTAGTTTAAGAAGATTAAGTGGTCGTATTATGTGTAGAATGATGAACTGGCTTTAACCGAATGAATTTGTTTTTAAATGTAAGATATTGTAAGATAAGAATTCGTATGAAATTAAGAAGTAAAAAAAATTAGTTTAAATAAACTAACAAAATACGCTTTTATAGAAAATCCAACTAAAAAATTGAAAATAAATTTTAATAAATTTAAATTAAAAATAGTGTAAGAAAAAATGATTTTATTGTAATGGTAGAAATAAAAACAGCTATTCTACTAATGACAACACCACGGGTTGGTTCGCAACTAGACCATCAATTTAAAAAAACTACAAATCCTCGTAACGACCAATTAAGGTTTTATCGCTATGCGATCATCAAAATTGGTAACACTCGTTATCATTACGACGAAATTACTTTGGAATTGGGTCGACAGAAACACATTTGTTTCAAAATCTACTGTGTGTAGTGTAGCACGGACGAGTCGAGAATTTTATTCGCGGTAAGCTGAATTCGCGTTGTTTAAATTGTTTTGTTTAGATGAGTTTCTTCATGTTCAAAAGTATACTAGTTGAAGAAAATTACTTATTATCGTCTCTGATTCGCTGAAAAACCCATTGAAGCTAGTGAAGAGCATCGCGATAATTTTATCACTAATATTGGCTGATAAGTTAACTTTTAGAGAACGTTAAAAACTCGCACTAAGCACACTGCTTTTTTTTACCTATGCTGATAGCCTTGAGAGGCTATTTCAGCTTTACCCTAGCGCGTAGGTGAGCTCACGGGGCTCAAAACGGAAGTGTTGCTAATACTGGTCGGTAACGCGACCCACTGAGAAGATCCAGCGAGAAACTCAGTGAGCTAGCACACTGCAATCAGTGCTCATACTATAAACAGGTGAAGGGAAAAGAATCTACCATACATATATCATAAAGAATCTACCATACATTCATAAATAAACTTTAAAGATGATAGCCTAGTTCCACAAGTCGCTCACAAGTGTTAAACAAGTTAGTTGCATACGTTCAATCGAGACGTGCTGACCGCAATAAGGGTCAATGGAAAACGATAAGTAATTTTGTAATAACTATAAATACGTGATTTTATTTGTTTCAACTGTTTAAATAGCGCTAAGTAGGTGCGAGTTTAACACAAAATCAATGTTTTTTTGTTTTATTGCACTAAATAGGTAGACGAACTTACATCCCATCAGGTGTGTGCCCTTTTTATTATTCAAGGATGGCCCAGAGGCCTTTTCAGTTTCACCAGGACAGGCTGGCGAGCAAAGGCTAAGCCAAGAGGGGTGGGACTAGCTAACAGCTGCCCGAGCGCCTCTGAAGAGGTGTTTGTCCAATCAGAGCTGCACTGCATTGCAACAGAAAAGAAATTCATACTCCGCCGCCTCCCGCAATATGGATCACGTCATTACGGATCCTCCCGATCCATTAACAGTACTTTTAGGTACCTCAAGCACCGGTCACCGTCCTCGTCGAACCCATCGCTTGCGACGAAGGGCTCGACGATTAAATTAACCCATAGCCCACTGAGTTTCTCACGTTTCCGATCCGGTGGTAGAATCTGCGAAGCACTGCTCTTGCTAGGGCCAGTGTTAGCAACACTCCAGGTTTGAGTCCCGTGAGCTCACCTACTAGTTCGGCGAATCTAGAATAACCCCACGAGGTTACTAGAATAGCTAGGAAAAAAAACATGGAGAGCTCGCAGAAGCTGACTAACGTAGACACGACGGTCAATAAACCGGCGATAGTTTCCGCCTAACAGCGAGAGCACGCTTCCACGAAACTATGAAATTGGAATTTCTGCGTTCGACCGACGCCAAAGCCCGGCCGCAGCCGACTCTGGTTGTGAGGGTCGCATCGCACCCACAGTCTCCGACGAGAGCCTCAGGTCAGACCATAGACAATATCGAGTCAACAAATAAATAAAACTAACGTAAATCACCACGTTACATCCATGTTAATCGCAATTTGCGCAAAAACAACTGTGCAAACAGAAATCGTTCGTAGCGTGGTCTTTGTGGGTTTTGTTTTAAACTTTTGAATTAACACAAACGTACTATTGTGTGTGTATATTATAATTTATTCAGTTCTACTCAACGAATATATCTAATGCACTACTTTGAGACGCTAAGTTTTATTATGTGCTGAGAAGCAATTTGTCCTATACGCACGAACTAAATCGACCGCACTGAATATAGACACTCCAAACTTCAGCGCATAGATTCGAGAACAAAACAGTCATAAATTTATTTTGGTAGCTTAGTACTTAATTCGGTAATTGAGTTTTAGCGTTTTTTTTTCTTCAACGTATCTATCTATCTATACATTTTTGTTAATCAGATTTCTACCGGCCATTTGCACGATGTTCAGGCGTAAAATAGCATTGGAGAGCGTGAAGTTAGCCGATGAAAAAAAACGAATCACTGACCGGGAAACGATTCGAATTTAGAAGTCCAGTAAATTTCACGGCTGCTAAATAAGCAAGCCGCTTGAGGAAAATTATTGCTTATGATATTATTATATTGAATGACTAGCGACCCGCCCTCGCTTCGCTTCGGAAACATTAAAAAACACATGAAACCAAAAATAAAAAATTAAATAAAATTAAAAAAAGTAGCCTATGTTCACCAGGGACAATGTCGGCTTCTAATGGAAAGAATTTTTCAAATCGGTCCAATAGTTTCGGAGCCTATTCGAAACAAACAAACAAACAAATCTTTCCTCTTTATAATATTATATTATAATATTATAGTTGAATGATATAGTTTCTCATTACGAAAAAAATAATGGAGTGCATATCGAGAGGTCAAAGGCTATTTGGTTAAAGCGATATTTTTTTGTTTTTTATTGCCTTTGTAGCCAGAAGAGCATACGGCCTACCCGATGGTAAGTGGTTACCGTCGCTCATGGACGTTAGCAATGCCAGGGGCAGAACCAAGCCACTGCCTACTATTAAGTACTCTTCGCAAGCCTCGTTTGAAGAAGGATATGTCATAGCGCTCGGGAAACACCCAGGATGGAGGAGAGTTCTTTCCAAAGCTGGATGGTATGTGGCAGAAAAGATATTTAAAAATGCACTGTTAATGAACGGAGCTGTTCCACATAATATGGATGCGCTCTACTCTGATGGCGGGAGGCCTGATGATAGAATGGAGA
Organism: Bombyx mandarina; assembly: GCF_030267445.1. Lineage (NCBI taxonomy): Eukaryota > Metazoa > Arthropoda > Insecta > Lepidoptera > Bombycidae > Bombyx > Bombyx mandarina. The sequence continues at coordinate 1,848,731 of NC_143224.1, read as the reverse complement.
TGAGGGGATCATCTAGAATAATTCCTTTATTAGAGCATTCCCCTTGGAACATACTGTACGGTACATTTCACATAACACGCATTTATCTTTGTAATTAAAGGTCCGTTTTATTTGTTATTAGTAACAACAATTCGATGTTTTTAAATAAACTAGCATTATGTTTACTCTATTCAAATAGCTGTAGAAGTTTTTTTGTTACGATATTTTTTCCAAATTTTAAGCTATAAACGGCTCTCCTGTATAGTTGACAAAAAATGTTTTTTTTATTTTTATTTCTTAGATGGCTGGACGAGCTCACAGCCCACCTGGTGTTAAGTGGTTACTGAAGCCCATAGACATCTACGACGTAAATGCGCCACCCACCTTGAGATATAAGTTCTAAGGTCTCAGTATAGTTACAACAGCTGCCCCACCCTTCAAGCCGAAACGCATTACTGCTTCACGGCAGAAATAGGCGGGGTGATGGTACCTACCCGCGCGGACTCACAAGAGGTCCTACCTCCAGTAATGATGCAAATTAAAATTTGCGGGTTTGATTTTTATTACACGATGTTATCCCTTCACCGTGGAAGTCAATCGAGAACATTTGTTTAGTACGTATTTCATTAGAAAATATGGTACCCACCTGGGATTCGAACATTGGTGCATCGCTCAACACGAATGCGACGAGGCCACGACGACTTCAAAATGTCGCTTAAGCCTTTCACGTTTCGACACGAAAATACCTATACTCAGCATTGGGCGGTCACAGGTTGAAAAGGCGAAGTTTTTACTGACTTTTCAATGTAAATACCAAATTTTATTGGCATTGTCCGTCAACAAGCATCCGTAAGCGCACTGTTTACGTAACTACTTTCAAAATAGTCAAAAACCAATTCGAATCAATAAAATCGGTGTAACTTAATCGGCTTAAGTACGCTTTATACCGTATTTTATCGCTATTAATTCAAAAAAGTCTATAAAAACGACATCGTGGTAAAAGTTCTACCTAGAGTACATTTGTAAGGTCTATGTTATTTAAAGCCCACTGAGTTTCTCGCCGGATCTCCTCAGTGGGTCGCGTTTCCGATCCGGTGGTACATTCTGCGAAGCACTGCTCTTGCTAGGGCCAGTGTTAGCAAAAACTTCCGATTTGAGCCCTGTGAGCTCAACTACACGTTAGGGTGAAGCTGAAATAGCCTCTTAAGGCTATCAGCATAGGTAGGAAAAAGAAAAGAAAAAAAGTTGTTTAAGGAAATATTGTCGAAATGTTAAACCTAAAGTTAAACCTTCGTATGAGTCACTTAATAAACCGATAATACTAGCGCACTTGCAAAAAACATATTTGTATTAAACTATCAATCATGAGTATTTAGTATGAATAAAGTAGCTACACTTGAATGTATGTACTGTAACTATACTGAGACCTTAGAACTGAGATCTTAAGGTGGGTGGAGCATTTACGACGTTTTTTTTTTTTATGGTTGATGCATTACTTGTGGCCCGGAGGCCTTTCCAGTTTCACCTGGACAGGTGGGCGAGCAAAGGCTTAGCCAGCAGGGGATTTGCTAACAACTGCCCGAGCGCTTCCGAAGAAGGCCTAACAATTCAAGAGCAGCTGCTTCGCGAATAAATCTACTACCGGATCGGAATCGCGACCCGCTGAGAAGACCCGGCGAGAAACTCAACGGGCTGATGCATGGGTTAGGTTGCACGTCGACCTCTTTGTCGAGTTCGACGAGTACGGTTACCGGGGTCCCTAAACCTGCTCCTAGTGTTAGAGCTGAAGGTGTCTAATGCAAGAGTTATTGGATCTAATGGATCCGTAAAGACGTGGTCGTAGATGTCTATGGGCTCCAGTAACCACTTAACACCAGGTGGGCTGTGAGCTCGTCCACCGATCTACGCAATAAACAAAAAAAAAGCCAAAAGGTTTATAAAATATTTTCTAAATAATTTTTTTTTGTTCTAGCGATTTTTTCGTAATTAACACATCACGGTCACACTCTAACATATTTACGTACTGCACTGTAAGTACTCTGTACACAAATATTTACTCAAGTGATTTAGGTACGAAGTAGAAACATGTAGAAAGCGCATTTCTATTTTACAGAGACGTTAACATGAAAGACGTTTTACGAACTCAGTAAAAAAATTATGACGATTCAATGCGAATGTCGATTGAGAGTATTTGTAAGTAGGTATGCGATTAATGGTATTAACGGTAGAAAGCAGGTTGGCTCTGTTCCTGGCATTGCTGATGATCATGGGCGACGGTAAATACTTACCATCAGATGGGTCGTGTGGGTTGTATGCTCGTCTGCATATACTGGATTTTAAAAAAATACGGTAGGCAGCAGGTTGGCTCTGTTCCTGGCATCGCTGATGACCATGGGCGACGGTAACCACTCACCATCAGGTGAGCCGTACGTTCGTCTGGTTTAAGGGTAATAAAAAAAACCAATGGGATATTTCTATATTATTAAGAGTACGTTCGTCTGTTTTAAGGGTAATAAAAAAATTACCAATAGAATTTTGTTATATATTAGTATTATATTTTTATAAGAAGAAACTTATGACCCGAAAGCAACGATCGTCTGGTGGAGTGGTAAGTGACATGGTCACTACACAAGGGGGTCGCGGGTTCGAATCCCACCAAGGGAAGATATTTTTATGATAAATATCTTCTATGTCTTTTCCAGGGTTATGGATGTATATTAAATATATGTATGTGTATAATAAAAATCTTACATTTATTTCCGTTATCTGGTACCTGTAACACAAGTTCTTTACGAACTTAGCACGGGACCAGTTAACGTGGCGTGATTGTTATAAAATATTTATTTATTATTTATTTATTTCTAATTTCACCAGGACAAGTGGCTAAGTACCAGCTCATCCTGAAGGGGACCGGCTTAATACAGCCACTGTCAAAATACAACTGAAACTTTGATCTCCAACCTCAATAGTGACTATGGTCTCCGCTCCAATTAGCGACAGGACCGTGAACTAGTCCGTCTCAACTTGCAAGCACTTTCAGTACTTAACGCAGGACAACAATGAAACCAGGTAACCAAGAAACGAAAACAAAACGTTCTTCGGAACCACGGCAGACTTCCATTCATAAGAACAAACAAACAAAGAAGCTATTTTAACAAAAAAGACTTATCTGGAATTTACTTTGCATGGACTTGGCATGGAATTTTGAGATCCTATTTTTAACTACAACAGTGTGCTTAGTGCTCATATTTTCATATTATATACAGCTCATATTTTTGTATGGAATGAGATTGTTTGCCTACGTTTGCCATTAGGGGCGCTGTTCCAACTGCATACAAAATTGGGTTAACTTTTACGCTAGCGAGAACGTTAAAAAACTCGCACTAAGTACCTACACAGGTGACAGTACTGACGATTCGTGTCGTTAACTGCTTAGAAAATCATTTTAACTTTCGGGGTTTAGGTGTTGTTCATCCATAACAGCCGAATATAACATATTGAGGCTTTTAACTGGGTAAAGTTTTGTTTGTAATACTCTTCACACGGTTGAGCGCGCTATGTGCATATAGAAAAGATTTTATTTATATTGCTTAGGTGGGTGGACGAGCTCACATCCCACCTGATGTGGTTACTGGAGTCCATAGACATCTACAACGTAAATGCCCCCACCCCACCTTGAGATATAAGTTCTAAGGTATCAGTAAAGTTAATATGACTGCCCCACCCTTCAAGCCGAAACGCATTACTGTCACGCCAGACATAGGCAAGGTGGTGGTACCTACCCGTGCGTACTCACAAGAGGTCATACAACCAGTAAGCCCGGCTTTAAGAAAAAATTAATACACGGAAGTGTCTCAAGCCTTGACCTCTTTAATGAATAACAGTTTAATACACAATTGGTTAATGCATCAAAAAACTATAACATTATTTCGACACTTATGTTTGGGGAGCGATGTTATACCTAATAGACCTCTTAGAAACAAAAATAATTAGATTAATTAAACTGGTTACTATTTTACAAAACTACAATCGCATTTATCATGCATTAAAGCAAAACTAGCATCAAAACAAAACGTTACTTACCAAATCAAAAATAATAATTACACGAACGTAGATAATAAAACCTAAAAGCAACATTAAAAAGGCCAACGGAACAATAGGAAAAAATTACCTTTTAAATAACTGTTTGTAATGCATCCCGGGATCCCTATACACACATCACTGAGCACAGACACAGAACACAAACACAAAAAAACGGTCGGTACACTCAAAACAATCCAGTATAGGAAGCGTTACAACAGGTGGGGTACAGGTAGATAGATGGATATTTTAATAAAAACACGTACATCACGCGCGAGCGTCGGAGTCGAACTGTCTTAATTTCTAAGGCGGTAAGTAGTCATTGACTACCTGCGTGAGCGCACGATGGAACGTCTTCGTGCAGTGACAAGGCTAAGGTCGCGTTTAATGTTGGGATTTTTTATTATTACTAGGTGACCCGGCAAACTTCGTAGTGCTTCAATCGATGAATAAAAGACCTAAGCTTTTGTGTAAAATAAACTGAAAACAAACAAAAGGAATCCGTCCGATAGGGGGGGACACATCAAAGGAAAAACTAAATTGTTATTTTTATTCAATTCCGAGCATTTGCATATTATTATTTATTTACCTTTTAAACCTTCTCTGGACTGAATAATTCAAGACCAAAATTAGCCAAATCGGTTCAGCCGTTCTCGAGTTTTACCGAGACTAACGAACAGCAATTCATTTTTATATATATAGAAGAAGAAGACGAAGATGGAAGATGGAAGATGGAAGATGGAAGATGGAAGATGGAAGATAGAAGATAGTTGGGAAGACTAGCACTTTTTTTCTTTTCCTACACATTCTATTAACCTGATTCTAGATTCACCGAACTAGTAGGTGAGCTCGCGGCGCTCAAACCTAACGTTGTTGCTAACACGAACCCTAGCAAGAGCCGTGCTTCGCAGAATCTACCACCGGATCGGAAACGCGACCCACTGAGAAGATCCGGCGATAGCGCTGTGTGAAAGCCTCTATACATTTTACGATTACTTGGAATACCTATCATAGGAACAACTCACCAGAAAAATAGGTAGTTCATTTTTTATTAGACCTAAGTGAAAGATTGTAAAGTTTGGGAGTAAGTTTCAAACAGCTAGGTATATGTATCAATATTAAATAACTCAAAAACAATTCTGTTTTGCCTCGTAATATACTAAGTAGATTTTATTTTTACTTACGACTGATTCTCTATAAAGCCTATCAAAATACTTTAATGTTATTATTTCTTGTAAAACGCCCAATACCATAGTTTTTGTTCTAAAATAGCATGCGTTCTTGACACTATTTCCTAACATAATTCATAAAATTTTTTTAATGCGTCGGATATCTTTTTATTTACTATTGCCGTTGCGTATTATTGCTGACGATTAAATCGATCGAAGTAGACGCCATCAGGGCGGACAGGAAAAACGTGAGGTATTTTATTGTTACAAACACAATTTTCAAGAGCACAATAAAAATCACTATTGGTATGAAACATGGATGAAAACAATTTTATTTGGTCAAAAACAACTGGAATGTATTTGAAAAAAATGATCTGAATTAAATATGTATGGCGAGAGGGGCCTTATTTGCAGTAACTACTGAGCTAAACCCGGCCACGCTTTGCTGTGGCTTCCACTAATGTTAATAATATAATACGTGAAGCAAAAACTTTGTATCCCTTTTTAAGAAAATTGCGCGGACGGAGGAGTATGAAATTTTCCACACTTATAGAGAATATAGAGAAGAAGTGCACAATGCTAATATTTTTTTTAAATAATGCATAAAAGATACATTAAATCAATAAAGAAAACATTACAAACACTACATACCATGTATTTGATGCACACACGCATACATACTATTTATTGTCAAACTTTTGTTCTTGACGTCTGTTGTCAAATTGAGAATAGAATATGGTTTGTCTTTGTTAATATTTTTTATAGTGTAGTCTTGGCGAAATTTGTGATTATAGAAGTATAAAATACAATCATAATAGTGTACAAACTTACAATTCCAATTAATTATAGTCGAATTTCGACTACTGCGGGACCTCTAGTGTTAATAATACTTGCTTTATTGTCCGTCTGATCGATTGCCACCAGTATGTATGTAGGTCAATTATACAACACATAAAAACTATGCACGAAAAACCCATACGTCAATATTCCGATCAACATAATAACATCTGACGTCATTCTACTTAAATTCTGGTTAACTGTATGAAAATTAAAATTGCACAAAACATACTTACCGTGTTATTACTTGCTCTATATTCTATTAGCATTCTAAACCTTCACATCGTTGGTATAAAGCGGTAAATCAATAAATCATGGTTTAGAATTGAACATTATATAAATACTACTATTTTACTGGTGGCAGGACCTCTTGTGAGTCCACGCGGGTGGGTACCACCACCCTGCCTATTTCTGCCGTGAAGCAGTAATGCGTTTCGGTTTGAAGGGTAGGGCAGCCGTTGTAACTATACTTGAGACCTTAGAACCTATATCTCAAAGTGGGTGGCGCATTTACGTCGTAAATGTCTATGGGCTCCAGTAACCACTTAACACCAGGTGGGCTGTGAGCTCGTCCACTCATCTAGCAATAAAAATAAATAAATAAAAGTAGTAAAACCCGGCCCGATTTGCTGGCCGATCTTTGATTTAACTATGATCCGATCGCTACCAAATTTCACAGGATCACCTGATGGTGAGTAGTTACCGTCGCCCATGGACGTCATCAATGCCAGGGGCACAGCCGAGCCGCTGCTTACCAATGTTTTGGCTATTCTGATAGACGGCTGCAACGCAATGCAGAAGCTGTTTTTCCCCTATCTAATCGTTGGTAGCCTAAGGAGCTATTCCAAATTCACGCAGACCGGTAGGTGAGCTCACAGATTTAACCTGAGAGTATTGCTAATATTAGCCCTAGCAAGAGCAGTGCTTCGCTGAAGCTGCTTCTAAATCGGAATCGCGACCCACTGAGATGATCTGGCGAGAAACTCAGTGGGTTGTGTCTATGGGCTAATTCGCACGTCGAACTCTTCGTCGGAGTCAACAAGTTCGACGAGGACGGTGACCGGTGCTTGAAGAGCCTAAAAGCACCGAGAGTGAATCCGGAGGATCCGACAAGACATGTTTTGGGCGAGGGCGGGAAGGATAGTTTATCAGCTTAATATAGACGCGACAGGATCACATATTACCTTAAACAATTTATCTAAACAAATAAAGTACGACTCGATACGCCCAAATATCAATCGACACGATAAACGCATACGATTACGTATCAAAACAAATTTTGTTCAACCCTATAATGCTTTTGATCTTACCAATGCTCAAAAGAGAGAATCTCATTTTCATACCAATCAGAAACTAATTTAAACGAACCGACTCACTTCAAATGTGACCTCAATTTAATCGCACAACTCGAATTATCTGTATTATTAACTCAATATTAAAAAGCACGTGAGTAATACAAACCAAACATAATAAATATGATATGTACCTATGTCTCAATAAGGAAACATTACGCTGTGATAATACACGTTCTGTGTTCGTCTATTTGTCAATAACGTTGCGAAATTACCGCCGATTGTAATGTAGAAACGTAAATACTTAGTACTAGATTTTTAATGATATTTATTAGTTTCTAATGAAAACCTGTCCCTCAAGTGTTATTTAAATTTTGTTAAAACAGCGTTGATGCTCTACCCTATGACAAGAACTTTCCCTGCAGATCAAAGGACACCATGTACCGCGTACTATTTCCATCGCAATCTGATTAATGATTTAGTAACACAATCTTCTATAGAAGACGAACCGCATAGAACCCTTCTTATTTTTATTAGTATTCGCCAAGTGATTGAATTCTGTAATCACTTACACTTCAAGATTTAGGTCATTTATTGTCTCCTCTTTGTTAGTTTGTCGTATCTTCTTTCTTCTCGTCTTGGCCCCCCTGATATTTAATGGTTGCTGAAGCCCATAGACGTAAATGCCGCTATCCACTTTGATACATGAGTTCAAAGTTACAGTTTAATAGTACAACGACTGCTCCAGCCTTTAAACCGAAACGTATTACTGCTACACAGCAGAAATAGCACCGGGCCGGAGCACAGTCGGGGCTATTGAGACGGCCGGTTAGGCTTTACGCAAAGCATATTACATCCATCCCACCGTCCCCAATGTATCTGGTCCTAGGGAATATTCTATGTTCGCACACTGAAGTTAAAAATCTTGAGACTTTCAACTCAAGTTTCAAGGTGAGCGACGACTTCCGACTCACGATGTCTATGGACTCCTGAAATAACACAACCGAATGACCGTGACCTTGTCTGCCTTTATATTGGTACGCCGGTAAGAGTAACGCCATCTATCGTCGAATAGTCGAACGAATATGGAAGGATCTAGTAACACCCAGAATACTCGATAATTACAACGCCATCTATTGACAATTAGCGGAAACTACTACTAGAGATGTGTAGAATATTCTCGAAAATTCTAGGAATGAGGTATCGGCTATAAAAGCGCTGTAGAGATGGCACGCAGTCAGTCAGTAATCGGAACTACTCGAAGCGAAACAGCGAACGGATCCCCTGAAGCGAAGCGGAACAAGCGAAATTAAAGTGTTTGTTGAGTGTTTTAAAGTGTTTGTGAAGTGTTAAATACAGTTTTTAAGTTGTACTTTGGTGAAATTTTATTGATCTCGAACCCCAGCGCGTAACAATATTGTAATAAAGACTTCTAGTGATATTATTACATGACCAATCTCATTATTCCAAATGAACCAAAAATATTAATCTAAAGATATTCGATCCAAGCAGTTCGCGTTACAGGTAACATGAACCTTGAACCTTGGACGGCGGTATCAATGTTACGGCTCTCGAAGCCTCTCCTCGGTTTCCTGAGCCCATCGTAACGGTAACTCTAAAAATTACTGTCACAACTCCTTTTAGTCATCGACTCGCTATTTGTTGCTTTACCGTTTCATGTTTTAAAAGGCAGCGGTCGAACGGTGACCGTTGTGATTTGTGCATTAATTCGGACGTGTTGGTATCAGTTTTTTTTTTTTTTTTTAGATATTTATTATTAACATAGAACTAGAAACACAATCATAATTTGCATCTGTGCTTGAACTAGGTGATAGGTGATAAAACCTGTATCTCAGCATATGATTCGTTCATACCTGTACCGGGTATGAGCGAATCATATGCTTAAACGAATTGGATTGTGGTAATTCTTGATAAGTTAAAGAGGAACGTCCTCTATCATATTTAGTAAATTTGTACATCGTGCTCCCAAAACTAAACCCATTCTGGTGTTGCTAATCGATTCCAAAACTGAACTACGGGATTTTTCGAAAATTTGTCGACAGTAGGTACGCGGCTTTCTCTCATTATAACTGTTAAGGCACTTTTAGGCTCGACTGGCGTTAGGGGGTTACTAGAGACTATAGATGTCCGCAACATTGAATGATTATGAAGTCGTCGTGGCCTAAAGGATAAGGATAATCTCAGACGGGTACCAATTTTTCTAATAAAATACGTACTCCACAAATATTCACGATTGACTTCCACGGTGAAGGAATAGCATCGTATAATAAAAATCAAACCCGCAAAATTATAATTTGCGTAATCACTAGTGGTAGGACCTCTTGTGAGTCCGCGCGGGTAGGTACCACCACTGTGCCTATTTCTGCCGTGAAGCAGTAATGCGTTTCGGTTTGAAGGGTGGGACAGCCGTTGTGAGACCTTAGAACTTATATCTCAAGGTGGGTGGCGCATTTACGTTGTAGATAGACATCCAGTAACCACAGGGCTCCAGTAACCACTTAACACCAGGTGGGCTGTGAGCTCGTCCACCCATCTAAGCAATAAATAAATAAAACTGCTTAGCAGGAATACAGTACGACCTATCTATATTTTAACTGTTGTTAAAAGCTATCATCAATTCCTTGGAAATGTTTTGATTTAACTGTTTCTTTGTAAGTAGACTGTAATAATTAAATACATAAATAACGAATTGACAGATTTAAACATATATGCTTAAATTCTGCGAGGCTAGTGGACTTAAAAACCAATAAGATTATCCTTTTTTTTTTCGGGACAATTTTTCTTTTTGTCATTTTTCGTCATTAGTGCCGTGTGGATTTTTCAAACGTCATTACGTCATTACGTCAAACGACATTACACCAAAATGTCGCATACTTGATTGTAGCTTTGAAATAAAAACAGGAAAAAATAATTTTATAAATTTGGTGTTGGCCATGAATAATTAATGTTAATTTAGATAAATTGCAGATATAGCTGCGACGAGGATACGGCGAAGGACCATTGATAACTCCGTATGGGACGGGAAGCGTCATGCCCTCATTGTCTAGCTAAGAGCAGACTTGTCGTTGCCAACCGTCTTGGCTGTAATGCTCGGCACCGACGTCGAAGAGACAGAGAGGCAGAACTCTTCCCTTTTTGCACCGATCGATTGCTGGAATCCTAACATACTACCTTTCGTAACCATAACTAATATTTTCTTACATTAAAATTCATTTTAAGCCAACGTAAAATTTGTTTCCACTCACCGATACTCTCCCGGTCCCAACTTGTTACTCTCGATGACAGCAGTGGCCCTGATCCTATGATCGGGCTGATCCAACAGTTTCTCACTACGGCCGTTGTTCAAATGCTCACGGGCAACACTGTACGCATCACTAATCACATCATTCACAACGCACACACTTAAATCTTTTTCGTCACTAAGTTCCTTCTTCTCGCTCTGATCGTTCTCGTGTTTTTCTCTCTCTTCTTCTATTGCTTCTTTGTTGTCGATTCCGTTCGTTATGACCGGTGTTGGTTTCGCTTGGAGAGCTTTAGGTTGAGATTTCGGCGATGATATAGTTGGCTTGCTTTCTATAGCACCGTTTTCATTAATGGAAGTCACGTAGACCGTCGAATTGGCTATATACCCGTTTAGCTCAGGTCTGTTCTCTGGTTGAGTTCGTTTTCTTTTGTTTAACTGTAATAAAATAGTTATTTTAGTCAAAAAATAGGCAAAGTCCTTACGCAAAATTCCTTCAAGTGGTCGTAAGCTCATCTTCTCATCCACGCCAATAAAAAAGGTTAAGAAATGTGGCAAAAAAACATTGGACATATGACAAGGGTTTTATTTTGCAAAAATTAAATTCGTACCTCGATACATCTTGAACCACTTGACCGCTCGTAAAGTGTATTCATGGACTGTAAAAAAGCTTTGTCTCTTTTTTAGACATGACTATCGGACTTTTAGTACAATATAAATGTGAAAGTTTGTCAGGACGCAGATGGATGGATATTTTTTACTATTTCATTCAGAAACTACCAGAAAAATTCTGATTAGGCTTCACAACTTTATATTTATATCAGAATAGCAAAAACGATAATAATACGAAGAACTGAAAAGTGGCGCGGCGCTTAGGCAGTATTTTTTTCCTACCTAATCGTTAGTAGCCTAAGGATCTATCCAAACTTCACGCGGACCGGTAGGTGAGCTCACAGGCTCAACCTGAGAATTGCTAATACTAGCCCTAGCAAAAGCAGTGATTCGCTGAATCTACTACCAGATCGGAATCGCGACCCGCTGAGAAGATCCGGCGAGAAACTCAGTGGGTTCTATCTATAGGCTAGTTTGCACGTCAAACTCTTCGTCGGAGTCAACAAGTTCGACGAGGACGGTGACCGGTGCTTGAAGAGCCTAAAAGCACCGAGAGTGGATCCTGGGGATCCGACAAGACATGTTTTGGGTGACGACGGCTTTGCGTTACCCCTTCGCCTGAGAGCAACTTAAACTATTTACCATTAGTAATAGTCGTTGCGGATCAGTCGGTTGTTGCTAGTGTCTAATAAATTCTTCTATATCGTTCCCTCACTGCTGAGGATCGCGACCACATATGACGTTCCTCCACTGTGTTGGATCATGGGTGGCATGGACCGCATGGTACACACTACCACCAAATGCTTCTCTTATAAATTCTCTCTATCTTTTTTTAATCTATCTCTATCTCTCTCTCTAATCTTTAATAAATTAATGATATTTTATTAGTTAGGAACATGTCACATCATTCTTTTTAACATCCTAAATATAGGCCGAGAGATAGACAGATTTTTGAAGTCGTCGTGGCCTAAGGGATAAGACGTCCGGTGCATTCGTGTTGAGCGATGCAACGGTGTTCGAATCCGAGGCGGGTACAAATTTTTCTAATGAATTACGTACTCAACAAATGTTCACGATTGACTTCCACGGTGAAGTATTCCTTCATCGTGTAATAAAAGTGAAACCCGCAAAATTATAATTTGCGTAATTACTGGTGGTAGGACATCTTGTGAGTCCGCGCGGGTAGGTACCACCGCCCTGCCTATTTCTGCCGTGAAGCAGTAATGTGTTTCGGTTTGAAGGGTGGGGCAGCCGTTGTAACTATACTGAGATCTTAGAACTTATATCTCAAGGTGAATGGCGCCTTTATGTCGTAGATGTCTATGGGCTCCAGTAACCACTTAACACCAGGTGGGCTGTGAGCTCGTCCACCCATCAAAGCAATAAAAAAAAATTAAAAAAGATAGAGCATGGCCCATTGATCCATGAGCACGAAAATTCTAAAGTATTACGAAACGGTGGTAATAATATGAAAACAATAAATGCGAAATTAAACCTATGTAGTAAACCGAAAGTAGTTTTAATCATATACTGAACATAAATGGTCTTATGAGGAGTTTTTATTGATTCAAGATAAGTTGGTGTCAATAAGTTCTGTATTTAACCTGCTCGGTTAGGTATCCTAATCATTTATATTTCTGTCGCGAAGCAATCCTTCGTTCTTGTTCGAAAGGTAGACAGACACTGCCGTGGTAAAATAATATAGTTGAGATTTGTGTGTGCAATTAGCTGTGCCTTTTTTTTTTTTTTTTCGGGTAAAGAGCCGAACCTCCTACGAGGTCCCCGCGCAAAAGGGGCACGCGGTGTATGTGAGACTCAAGGATCTGCATGGTGCTGTGAGCAGACCGCGGGCCCAAGGATTTTAGGGCCCACCCACTAAACGACTCCCCTGCACTCTTACACCCGACGTCCGATCCCCTCCGAGGTCAGAACCCGGATGAGGTAGGGGGGCTACCAACACTACAACCAGACGGCGCGGCTCACCCCAAGGACGCCCAGCCGACGGAGCTTTCGAGGCGAATCGAAGGCTCTGAAACGTCAGCCGTCTCGGTACGGCAGCCCGTCAGTTCACCCAGACGGTGCCGCTGGTGTCCCGGAATACCCCGCTGGACCAGAACCAGCCTGCCGGGTCGGGACGCGATACACCGTCGACCGGTCGCTCTATTTACTCCACGGCAGCGCGCTAGAGTGCTGGTAGCGCACCGCGCGGCCTCAACCCCCCAGGTCGCCCCTTGACCTTCACCGGGGGGAGGCCGCTACCTACAGCAATTAGCTGTGCCTTACCATTTCATTTTTTTAGACTGATACATATGATACCGGCCTTTATTTTTAACTATGAATAATTAAATTCTCCGTGTTTAGTCAAGTTTTTAATATTTAATAGTTGTGGGAAAATAACACAATGGAAATCTCATGATTGCTTTAAGTTCTTCGAAGTCGTTAAAGTAATTAAAATACAATTAGAAGTTCATTGTTATTCAATGGTATTTAAATTTACTGGTCTTTTTATCAAGCATCAGTTTATTGCCGTTTTGTTTTCGTGTCTTTGCGTTGTATAATAAAGGCCATTGGTATAATATACGGAGAATGTGCATTAGGATAGCTACCTCAAGCTGAAAGTAGATCTGTGAAAAGCTTGTGAACTGAACAGCACTTATAGATTGCCAGAGTCACTAACCCCATAAACACAGCCCACTGAGTTTCTCGTTGGATCTTCTCTGTGGATCGCGATTCCGATCCGGTGGTAGATTCTGCGAGGCACTGCTCTTGCTAGGGCTAGTGTTAGCAAATTCAGGTGTAGCCCGTGAGCTCATCTACCCGTCCGCGCCTAGCTCGAATAACCCCTTAGGTTACAAGCAGAAAATAAATAACAGTTTAAATAAACTAAAAAAATACGCTTTTATAAAAAATCCAACTAAAAAATAGAAAATATATCTTAATAAATTTGAATTAAAAATAGTGTAAGAAAAACTGATTTTATTGTAAAAAAAGCGTGGGGTGCATGGTATCAGTAGTTATAAATATTTTATGAACAGATATGAGTAGAAGGGTTATTTTGATAATACTAGGCTGCACTAAAAGTATCGGGAATGGAATATTTCCACTGTTCCTGTCATATTAAAATCTTTTTAATTGAAAACTCCTTGGTTTTAAAAATCGAATACCATTTATTTATTTAAAAAAAGATTCTCGGTCTTGTCACGAGGTTTTGTCAAACTTGTTTAGTCGTTGAGAAAATGGAATTGACTCGAGAAAATTCAAGAGCGATGATTTGTTATGACTATCGAAGTGGTTTAACACAAAAACAGTGTGTTGACCGGATGATTTCTGCATTTGGTAACGAAGCCCCATCCAAAACCACAATTTATCGCTGGTTTGCTGAGTTTCAACGTGGACGTGTCAAGCTCAGTGATGATCCCCGTCAAGGTCGTCCAAAAACTACAGTCACCCAAGAAAACGTTGATGCTGTGCGTAAGCTGATTGAGGAAGATCGACATGTGACATACCGCGAAATTCAGGCAACTTTAGACATTGGCATGAGTCAAATACAAATAATCTTGCATGAACAATTAGGTGTAAAAAAGTTGTTTTCGCGATGGATACCGCATTCGCTCTGTGAAGAGCAAAAAGCGGCTCGCGTTACTTGGTGCGTCAGAACTCTCGAAAGATTCCACGCAGGATCCTCAAATGCTGTATACAACATTGTATCAGGTGACGAATCCTGGATATACGCGTACGAACCCGAAACAAAAAACCAGTCACGAGTTTGGGTGTTCGAAAATGAGTTAAAGCCAACAAAAATTGTTCGTTCATGGAGTGTTGCAAAAAAAATGGTTGCCACGTTTGTCTCCAAAACCGGCCATGTTACGACTATTCCTCTTGAGGGACAAAGAACGGTTAATGCAGAATGGTATGCTAGCATTTGTTTGCCACAGGTCGTTTCTGAACTCCGTAAAGAGAACTGCAACCGCCGCATCATCCTCCATCACGACAATGCGAGATCTCACACCGCGCACAGAACAAAAGAGTTTTTAGAGCAAGAAAACATAGAATTATTAGACCATCCGCCGTACAGCCCCGACCTAAGCCCTAATGATTTCTATACTTTCCCTAAAATAAAGAATAAATTGCGTGGACAGAGATTTTCATCACCTGAAGAAGCTGTGGACGCCTATAAAACAGCCATTTTGGAGACCCCAACTTCCGAATGGAATGGTTGCTTCAATGATTGGTTCCATCGTATGAAAAAATGTGTAAAATTTCGCGGAAAATACTTCGAAAAGCAATAAATACATTTTTAAATAGTAATGTTGTGTCACTTCGTTAATTCCCGAAATTTTCAGTGCCGCCCTCGTATCCTGAAAAGCACCCCACGCTATTTTACAATAAAATCATTTTTCTTACACTATTTTTAATTCAAGTTCATTTTCTATTTTTTAGTTGGATTTTCTAAGAAAGGGTATTTTTTTTTGTTTTTTTAAACTATTATTTATTTTTAATTTTTTAGTTGAATTTCAATTTTTTCAATTTTCTTTTTTAATTTTTTTTTAATATTGAATTGTCATCCGTCTCTGATAGGTATACTAAATTTCGAATTAATCCGACGTTTTGAAGGGGGGTCAAAATCATGTTCAAAGATTCCGTTACAAACTAACATACACATACGTCTGAAGCGAATAGAGACGTATTAAAAATATTGACTAATAGAAACTCACCTCTACAGAGAGCTTGGACATGTCCACGGGCGTGATTCGCTTGAGGGCCGACAGCCGCTGTAGCCGCTGCCGGGCCTGCTCCTCCACGGCGATGAGGAACGCATCTTGGATTATATTGTGCCCGATATCTGATACTGAAAAAAAAGACGTATATTTTTCTACATTCAATATTAACAGAAGACATACATAGTTGACAATACATGTGAGACTTTCAGTAACCATTTAACATCAGGTGGGATGTGAGCTCATTCGCTTGTCTGAACAATATTTTTTTTAATTATATTTCGTTTGGAGCTTCTGCGCCTACAAAGGGAATTCGGTTCCCTCTATATTTTGTACCGTATGTTCTATAAGGAGCGCTCTGACGTCCATGAGCGACGGTGACCACTTATCAGGTGGGCCGTATGCTCATCTGCCTGCAAAGGCAATAAAAAATTTAAAAAAATTATGAGATGATCCCATCATCTTGTTTTTAACATCGCACCGCCCGCCACCAAAGTAGAGTTCATCCATAGAGCGTTTCCGTATTTTTCGTACACTCCAGTTTTAGAATAAATTTCCCTCCTCGGTGTTTGCTGAGCGCTATGTCATGTCTATCTTCAAACGAGATTTATGGAGAATACCCAATTACAGGCAGCTAGGTCCTTTTCTCGTCCACCTACAAGACCAATAACAAAAACTTATAAAAGTATAAAAAGAAAACGAATATAGTAGGACGTCTTGTGAGTCCGCACGGGTAGGTACCACCACCCTACCTATTTCTGCCGTGAAGCAGTAATGCGTTTAGGTTTGAAGGGTGGAGCAGCCTTTGTAACTTAACTATACTGAGACCTTAGAGCTCATATCTCAAGGCAGATGGTGGCATTTGCGTTGTAGATGTCTATAGGCCTCGGTAACCAATTAAAATCAGGTGGGCCGTGAGTTCGTCCATCCATCAATGGAATAAAATAAAAATAAAACCATATAAGATGTCACCACCCTGCCTATTTCTGCCTTGAAGCAGTAATGCGTTTCGGTTTGAAGGGTGGGGCAACCGTTGTAACTATACTGGGATTTTAGAATAGATATCTGTATATCTCTATGGGCTCCATTAACCACTTAAAGCCAGGTAGGCCGTGAGTTCGTCCACCCATTAATGCAATAAAATAAAATAAAAACCATATAAGGCGTCATAAAAATCTGCACGAAGAGACCAGATAAAGGAGACAGGTTGTACATTGACGACGGCCTGACTGCATCTATCAGCTGATATCATCCTGAGCTGTTAAATGGTCGAACGTAAAAGCGGGCTCTCTTAAAAATTTACTCGATCCCTGAGAACTCATAATCTGGGCTGCTATAATCCATCGCAGCACCGGAGGCCGGACGACGTATAAAATATTTAAGAGCCCCGCCCGGATTTTCTCTTCATAAATTATAAGTAAGTTAAAGGAGAGAGCTCGGAAAACGTTAAGTGGATTAAAATCTTTAGCGTGTTTACTAACGAAAAAGTTTAGCGGCACACTTGAATCCGTACGGGTCTGAACAAGTTTTCTTTATTTAGTGCTGTTTGTTTTAAGTGGACACTCAAGCTTAAAAAGTTAAAAGTTCGATAATTTCTCCGCGAGCTCTCAAGATCCCTATTGTTAAAATGTAACATGGCTAAATAATAGGTTGGGGAAAAAGTCTTTTCGTATTATAGTATGTTTTGCTTAGATGGATGGACGAGCTCACAGCCCACCTGGTGTTAAGTGGTTACTGGAGCCCATAGACATCTACAACGTAAATGCGCCACCCACCTTGAGATATAAGTTCTAAGATCTCAGTATAATTACAACGGCTGCCCTACCCTTCAGACCGAAACGCATTACTGCTTTACGGCAGAAATAGGCAGGGCGGTGGTACCTACCCGTGCGGACTCCCAAGAGGTCCTACCACCAGTGTTTACGCAAATTATAATTTTGCGGGTTTGATTTTTATTACACGATGTTATTCCTTCACCGTGGAAGTCAATCGTGAGCATTTGTTGAGTATGTATTTCAATAGAAAAATTGGTACCCGCCTGCGGGACTCGAACACCGGTGCATCGCTCTACGAATGCACCGGACATCTTATCCTTTAGGCCAAGACGACTTTTATGTGTGAGCTTGTAATAAAATCTCTTTGGCTATACTATTTGTATCTGGCTGGTTTTGGTATCATTAAAAGTTTAAATTTTTAAGAACATAATTCCAAATTCAAATTAGGAAAATGTGTGATTTTTTTTAATTTTCGTACTGTCAAGATGAGTGAATCTAATGAAGAAATTTGATACATTTTAAAATTTTACTACAAAAAAGGTAAAAATGCAACGCAAGCCGCGAAAAAAAATTGCAATGTTTATGGACCTAGTGCAGTGTCTGTGAGAGTAGCACAAATTTGGTTTGAGCGTTTTCAATGCGGAAATTGTGATATCAAAGATGCACGTCGCTCTGGTCGCCCTATTACAGAAAAAATGGATGCCATTTTTGAAAAAGTGGAGCAAGATCGGCATTTCAGTAGTCACGACGTAGCTGAAGAACTGGGAATTGACCACAAAACAGTTTTGGCGCATTTGAAAAAACTGAGTACACAAAAAGCTCGATATTTGGGTACCTCACGAGCTCACTGAAAGAAACCTGATGAACCGTGTACTCATTTGTGATTCTTTATTACGACGTAATGAAACCGAACCATTTTTGAAGAAACTGATAACTGGTGATGAAAAGTGGATCACGTACGACAAGAACGTCCGAAAAAGGTCGTGGTCAAAGGTCGGTCCGGCTTCACAGACTGTGGCGAAACCCGGGTTAACTCGCAACAAGGCGATGTTGTGTGTGTGGTGGGATTGGAAGGGCATTATTCATTATGAGCTGTTATCAACAGGCAGGACCGTCGATTCTGAACTTTACTGCGAACAACTGATGAGATTAAAGCAAGAAGTTGAGAGAAAGCAGCCGGAATTAATCAACAGAAATGGTGTGGTTTTTCATCATGATAACGCTAGACCTCACACATCTTTAGCCACTCAGCAAAAATTAAGAGAGCTTGGCTGGGAGGTGTTAATGCATCCGCCGTGTAGTCCTGACCTTGCACCTTCAGATTTCCACCTGTTTCGGTCTCTTCAGAATACTTTAGGCAGTGTCAGGTTAACATCACGAGAGGACTGCCAAAGCCAATTGTCGCGGTATTTTGATCTGAAGCCCCAAAATTTCTATAGCAATCGGATCATGTCCCTACCTACGAGATGGCAAAAAGTTATCGAACAAAATGGTACCTACATACTTTAGTTAAATGTAAATAAACTATATTAAAAATGTTGTGAATTTTCTTAAAATATGCGAAGAAACTTTTTCCCCAATTTATTATAATTTATAGCACCTTAGATAGAAAGCTGGCATTGAATAATAATGTTTTTTGTTTGCCTACGAAGACAGATTAGCCTACCACTTAAATCAGCAGTATCAGGAGCCCGGGCCAACCGCTGCCTTCCGGTAAGACCTTGTTTAAAGAAGGATGATACATCACTTGGCTAATTCATTATTTTCCAAAGACTGCGTTTGTGCCGATTCAAAATTCATGAGTAAAATTGTTTTCAGCGTTTCAAAAATAATCTACCTGATTTGTTAAATGAAATTAGCAAAATAACCCTACGAATGGTTTAAAACGTTTACGGTTATCAACGTTACATATTTAAATATACTAGAGGTCCCGCAGTAGTCGAAATTCGACTATAATTAATTGGAATTGTAAGTTTGTACACTATTATGATTGTATTTTATACTTCTATAATCACAAATTTCGCCAAGACTACACTATAAAAAATATTAACAAAGACAAACAATATTTAATTTATTCTCAATTTGACAACAGACGTCAAGAACAAAAGTTGATCAATAAATAGTATGCATGCGTATGTCAAATACATGGTATGTAGTGTGTGTAATGTTTTCTTTATTGATTTAATGTATCTTATAAGCATTATTTAAAAAAAATATTAGCTTTGTGCACTTCTTCTCTATATTCCCTATAAGTGTGGAAAATTTCATACTCCTCCGTCCGCGCAATTTTCGTAAAAAGGGATACAAAGATTTTGCTTCACGTATTAATAATATATTTAAATATATACTATTATTTCAAAAGTTCTTAGAAAGACTTGTTTTTAGTAAGTTCGCGCAATCAAAAAAACTTGTAGATATCTCGATAAATTCATTATGATATACAATAATGTAAATTTATATTATCTTTACTATATTAATGAAGTGACTTAATTTTTTTTGGACATGAGACATCTAGCAAGTATATTTTATGAGTAAAACAAAATGAAACCGAAATTCACAGGCACTTTCGAAGAATTTCTTGAATTGTCGTTAATTAAAATAAAACTTTCCGGAAGTAGCACTGAAAAATGAAAATTTTGATTTCGAAAAGTTGCCCCTTTCATGCTCCATTGGGGTGGAGGTGGTGATTAAGATACGATACAGAAAAGAACAGTATGTATTTAAATAAAAATGATATTCTTCTATTTTTAGGTACCCCTTTTTGTTCGTAATTACTTTTTTCGCAATATGCAAGACCTTAGAGTCAGTGATATTGCATCATTATAGTAAACTTAGAAAAGCAGTGTCTTCGTGATTTATTAAAGAGATTTTGTCCAGTCAGTTTGCAACTTGGACACATCCTAGCACTGCCGATTTCCAATCTAAATTGCGTATATACTTTAGTAGATTAACGGTGCTCTTAGGTACCTCAAGCAACGGTCACCGTCCTCGCCGAACCCGTCGCTTGCGACGAAGGGCTCGACGAGTATATTAACCCATAGACACAGCCCACTGAGTTTCTCGCCGGATCTTCTCAGTGGGTTGCGTTTCCGATCCAGTGGTAGATTCTGCGAAGCACTAATCTTGCTAGGGCCAGTGTTAGCAACACTTCCGGTTAGAGCCCCGTGAGCTCACCTACTAGTTCGGTGAATCTAGAACATCCCCTCGAGGTTACTAGCGAGATTATAATAGGTAGGGGAAAAAAAAGAAAGTTGTTGATAAATTGACCGATTCCCTATAGCTACCAATAAACATAGCCGCACTATTTTCCGGGCGTTGCTAAACAAGTAAGTTTCTTAATTAAGCGATCTTTAATTCAATTTCATCTACGCAGAATTGTAAATTAATATTCCAAAGGCGAATGAGCATTCCTTTAGGAGACGCGTGACTCAATGTTGCGCAAACGACGCTATTGTGCCGCCTACTCGCAAACTGTTTAATTCTAAACAAGATACACTGGGAGATTTCGTTTATTGCCCACGAAGGCTGATGAGTGTAAGCCATATCAAATGGAAAGTAGTTACCGTCGCTCGCGCAGTGAGAAGTGTCTAAAAATAGTGTAGAAAATGTTTATTAAAAATTATACTACATCGAGCGGTGAAAGGTTTAAGGTTTTTTTTTTATTTCTTACCTGGGTGGACGAGCTCACAGCCCAGCTCACAACGTAAATGTACCACCCACCTTGTGATATAAGTTCTAAGGTCTCAGTATAGGTACAACGGTTGCCCCACCATTCAAACCGAAACGCATTGCTGCTTCACGGTAGAAATAGGCAGGGTCGTGGTACCTACCCGCGCGGACTCACAAGAGGTCCTACCACCAGTAAAGTAAAATTATATTAATATGTCCTTTTTTTTGGATGGCTTTTATGCGTTGCTTTTATTGTTATTTGTATCACACTTTAAAAGGCGTTTGCACGAAAACACGCAAAAATTTAGCTATTTTCGACTCGTTTTCTTAATTTCTAAATAAAACCTAAAATTAACACAATCATATTTTTAAGAAGACAAAAGACAAAATTTTAGTTCATCTTATTTATTTACAACTTGTTTTGTATTAGTGGATTCTTTTATTTATTATAAACAACTGGGCCAGTTGTTCTTTTCTCAGTTCGTTATTTGAAAAACGCTGAATTTCTAGGTAGCTATTAAGCAAAAAAAAAAAAAGTATTATACACTACTAGCTACCCGCCCTCGCTTCGCTTTGGAAACTGTAATTTATTATTGATTTGTATACTATTTAATGGATGTTATTATACATATAAACCTTCCTCTTCAAACACTCTATCTATTAAAAAAAACCGCATCAAAATCCGTTGCATACTTTTAAAGATTTAAGCCTACATAGGGATATAGGGACAGAGAAAGCGACTTTGTTTTTTAGTATGTAGCGATTAACGAATCATTTGAAATTATGTTTACCTAGAAAAAAATTTAAATATCGATAAAAATTCAAATACACAGCCTTTAAATAATTTAAAATCCCTGAATTCCTAGGTAGCTATAAAGCAAAAAAAATTTAATATATCATACACTATTAATGAATCCTTTGGAAATTATGTTTACCAAGAAAAAAAAGTTCAAATATCGATAAAAATTCAAATACACAGCCTTAAAATAATTTAAAAACCCTGAATTCTTAGGTAGCTATAAAGCAAAAAAAATTAAATGTATCATACACTATTAACGAATCATTTAAAATTATGTTTACCAAGAAAAAAAAAGCCCAAACGTCGATAAAAATCCAAATACGCAGCCTTAAAATAATTTTGTTTTAAATAAATCACCGTTTGAATAATAAACAATATTAACGTTTCTGAGATATTTTCTACTGTCAGTATCTATATCGCGAAACTCCGGATGTGAAAGGAGCACATTCTCAAGAACATTAATAACCTAATAAATCTTGAAGTGAAACAGAAATGTGAATTTCCCTTAACGTAAATAAGGATAACGTAAGCGCAGCTTTGGGCGTCCCCCTGCCCGGTGGACCGATGACTTGCGGCGATATGCTGGGGGACAATAGACGCGGAAAGCAGAGGATCATTGTGGCGGACTATGGGAGAGGCCTACATCCAGCAGTGGAGAGGTACAGGCTGATAAAGAAAAAGGTGGCCACCTTGATATTTTTGAACCTAGACTCAGAGGATTTGTCAGATGTGTGAAGGATATCCTATTTAACAATGGCTAATTATCAATATCTGTAATTTTGTTTTCAACAGCCAAAGCTATGTATATTAATATGGATTTGCTGAGTGCGTATACCATTTAGATTGCAATCCAGATTAGATCAAGGTGCTACTTTTACAATTTAGCTAATATGTACTGTAATGATTGTAACTTGTTTTGTGCATCAATAAATAAAACAGGGATAACATAATTTTGATTGGTTTCAATATCTGCCATAGTTGGCTCGCTGTGCCAATGAGCGATGATAGCCGCTGGTGCTTGTAGGCCCCTCAAGCACCAGCTACTCTCCTCGTTGAACACGAATTATGACGAAGAGTTCGACGAGCAATCTAATCTATAGACACAGCTTACTGAGTTTCTCGCTGGATCTCTCAGTGGGTCACAATCCCGATCCTGTGGTAGATTCAGCGAAGCACTGCTCTGGCTAATGTTAGCAAATTCTCTCAGGTTGAGCCCGTGAGCTCACCTACCCGTCCGTACATATCTGGAATAGCCCTTTAGGCTACTAGCGAATAGGTAGGGGGTAAAAGACAGACGTCCACCATTGCATAAGCTCGTCCGAGTTCCATGAAAACAAAAAAAAACATAGATGTTAATATTATCTCAGGGGCTTTATTAATTTCAATGCTAATTTTATTTTAAGCCGCGTATGATATGTTTCCGATTTTCAATTTATTAATCATTATTGATACAAACGTTAGATTACTTTCTTTTTTTCAGCAAGAGGGCCGAACCTGATGCGAAGATTCTGAGGCTTGGAGGAACAATGGTTATGTGGGGAATTTTTGGAGCCCTACCCACGTCCGTCTCCGCCCGGGGTCAGAACTTAGTAGGGGGTTCCTGTGGTTAACACTTTAATCAGTCATGCGGTGCTATTCCGACGACACCCGAAGACAACTCGTCAAGACGATCATCGACCACCAACGACGCCGGTTTCTGTGGCAAAGGGGTCGTCTGGGCAATGCCATTGGTGTTTCGTGATACCCCGCTAAGTCTGAACCAGCCTTTCGGGTTGCAACGCGATACACCGCTGACCGGGTTGCTCTTCCACAGTATGCCTGGCGACAACGGCGACGACCAAAACGCGAACTGCAAAGTGGATTCCGGTCGTAGCCACGTCGTCCCATCCTCCCGGTGCCAGCGCGGTATAGCCTTGACCACTCAGGTCGATCCGTGACCGTGATCGGGAGAATACCACCTCACAAGATTAGTTTGTATTCGGTAATTATATTATTTCTTTACTTAGGTCGGTGGATGACCTCTCGACCCATCTGGTGCTAAGTGGTTACCGGAGTCCATAGACATCTATAACGTAAATGCCGCCACCTACCTTGAGATATGAGTTCTAAAGTCTCAGTATAGTTACAACGGCTGCCCCACCCTTCATACCGAAACGCATTACTGCTTCACGGCAGAAATATGCACTGGGGTGGTACCTACTTGTGGGGACTCACAAGAGGCTCTACCACCAGATTTTTTTTATGTTTGATGAAAAATCACTTTCTGTGGTTCTTGAGAAGCGGCAAATTCTGTTGATTCATTGCATTCTATTTCAATAAAAATAGTAATATTTTTTGGTTGAACATTGAGTGTCGTACATTACGCCAACACGATTCCAAAGTATCGGATCGCGATGGTGTCCTTCCCACGGGTGAACTAAACCCTTATTTACAACTCTCTAGAGGACCTCCCCTACTTATTATGGCGGCCATAAAAATGAAAAATGTGAAAATTCTTTACTCTAACATTTAAGATACTGAGGGCTAAGAATATATTTTTTTGTTTTGAATATAGTTTTTATTAGAGGACAAGCACTATTTTATGAATCTTATCTATATCTATACTAATATATAAATCTAAAGTGGTTTTTACGGATGTTCCGTTATAACTACTGAACCGTGCATCCGATTGACTTGAAACTTTGTATCCATGTAGAAAATACATGTACTTAATGGATAGGCTAATATTTATATGAGTGTTGGACTCCCTATACCAGTTGCGGTGGCGTTAATGATGAGAATCTTTGTGGGGGTGAGAAATAATAATGTTAATTTTAATGCCCAGCGAAGCGGACGGGTACAGCTAGTAGTATATACTTTTAGTTGATGATAAGTATTTTAATGTAATTTGTTCACCGATTTGATGGATAGCCGATTCTCCTATGAAATGAAATAAATACTATTGGAAATTCAATTCAAATTGAAATAAAATCAAATCCAGCCTCTAATTTAATGGGAGTTGGTAACGTACACTATGGGCTTATGACGCGAAAAAAATGCTTTGACGGGAGCACGAGCTCACTTCTTACATGATGTTAAGTTGTTACCGGAGCCTAAAGATGTCAAAGTCGTAAATGCCATTACTCACATTAAGACATGAGTTCTATATTTCAGTACAACGCTTGCCCCTCCCTTCAAATCGGAGCCGTCACTGCTTCGCGACAGAAATAGACTGGGTAGTGGTTTTTTTTAGGATTGAATAATTACTGGTGGCCTGGAGGCCTTTCCAGTTTCATCAGGACAGGTGGGTGAGCAAAGGCTCAGTCAGGCCGGTGGTGGTATCTACCCTTGCGGGCTCACAAAATGCTGTACCACAAGTAATTATACAAAATATCACTTGGCTATATTTGCTATGTTTGTTTAGCCCATCCAAGTGAATAAATGAGCTCTTTATCATCAAATGGGTTCAATCTTGAGATTGCCTTTTCCGGGAAAAAGAAATAAACTTACTTGGAGGCTAACTGGAAAAAGGTTCAGTACTGTCTTTGGTGCATATACTGAAACACTTTAAAAACAATTGCTCTGTTAATTCTTATTCCTCACTACTTCTATATTTTATGGATTTAATTCAAGACATAGTCAAGAGTTCTTAGACAACTGTCGATCATGCCACTGAAAATGTTTCGCTGTCATTATTGCGACCAATCTTTCTATTACCGAAACAAGTTGCTTATTTAGTTTTCCCAGATGAGAAATCGCCCATCCAGACTCTGGGACAGTCTATTCGGATTTTTATAGAAATTTCCTCAAAGACAATACATAATAAAACGGTCACCGTCCTTGTCAAACTCGTCGACTACGATGAAGAGTTTGACGTGCGAACAAGCCTATAGACACAACCGACTAAGTTTCTCGCCGGATCTTCTCACTGCTTTTGCTAGAACCAGTGTTAGAAATTCAAGTTGAGCCGATGAACTCACCTACCGGTCCGCACGAAGTTGAAATAGCCCCTTAGGCTACTACTAACTATTAGGTAGGAAGTTAAGTATTTAGAGAGATTAGGTACGAGGAACATCTTTAAATATATAAATAAATTTCTGTTCGTTAGTCTCGCTAAAACTTGAGAACGGCTGGACCGATTTGGCTAATTTTTTGTCTTGAATTATTTGTGGAATTCCAGAGAAGGTTTAAAAGGTATATAAATATGAAAATGAGCGAAG
Source organism: Bombyx mandarina (assembly GCF_030267445.1). NCBI lineage: Eukaryota > Metazoa > Arthropoda > Insecta > Lepidoptera > Bombycidae > Bombyx > Bombyx mandarina. Next base: position 1,822,340 of record NC_143224.1, on the reverse strand, counting down.
TTAAATAAAAATAACAATTTTGTTTTTCCTTTGACGTGTCCCCCGTCGGACGGATTCCTTTTTTTTGTTTTTAGTTTATCTTATACAAAAGTTTAGGTCCTTCCTTTATTTATCGATTGAGGCACTACGAAGTCTGCCGGGTCAGCTAGTATCAAATAAATAAACAAAATGAAATCTAACATAGAAGACCGTCACATTCTACTTAAACAGACAATTCATCAAACACACCTAAACAATATAATCTCGGGGAACGATTACTTCGATCAGATGATTCATCGGAAATTGTTATAATACAAATCAAATAAACGCCAGATTAAGCCGTGAAAGTGTCTTTAATTGCATCTACCATTCGCGAGAGAGAGCCTCGGGGGATATTACAGCACTACTACTTACTGGCCACTCTGTCAAGTTAAGTTGGACACCTGTCAAATCAGGTGAGCATTCCGGAAATTCGATTGGGTCCTGCGGGAGGTTTCACGAATCATAATTTCACTTCACTCTCTTGTTGCCGGTTTCCATTGCTGTTTTGATCAAGCTATTGTCGTGTTGCTTTAACAGACTCCTTTATCGATATTAATTACGATTATGACTTCAGAATATATTCTTAAAAAAAATTTCCTGATTTATTAATATTTTTAATGATGTTTAAATTTGTAGAAGGTACACATTCTAATTGCCTATTCTAGTCGGAACTTAAATTAGACCTTAACTATTGTAATATTCCCTTATAAACTTGGTGACGCGAAAAAAATGTGATTTTTAAATGAGTTTTTTTAAAAATGCTTAAGATGGGATATTGTACTAGCTAACATCAATTTATCAAATAATCAATTCCAGTGCCTTATTCTAACCTGAAGCTAGTGATTTTGTATGAGCTACAAGAAGAATAGTTACTAATACAATTACTTAATTATAAGAATAACAAGAAATCATAAAACAACTCATCTATACTAATATATAAATCTACAGTGGTTTTTACGGATGTTCCGTTATAACTACTGAACCATGCATCCGATTGACTTGAAACTTGGTATCCATGTAGAAAATACATGTACTTAATGGGTAGGCTAATATTTATATGAGTGTTGGACTCCCTACACCAGTTGCGCGGGCGTTAATGATGAGAATCTTTATGGGAATCAGAAATAATAATCTTAAATTTAATTGCCCAGCGAAGCGGACGAGTACAGCTAGTCTTTAATAAAGGAATAGCTATAAACAAGGAAATAGTTTTGAATAATGTAAATTATCGTAAATAATAAATAAGTTTTCGTATGATAAAATCGACGACGCTTGAAGATAGAACTTAGATAAAAAATAATAATTGTAAGTGATTGTTGAACACGTACCAATGTGTCCGACATCTTCTCGTGACTGTGTGTGACGTAACGGTTGTGTGTTCCGATCACGCGAGATTAGACCCACAGCAAAATGTATGGTCAGAAGGTTTACACTGAGCAGGGCGAGCACGAATGACTATCGAAAAAGCATTCGTATCGCTATCGAGAAACAATGTATAGGATTTAAGCAACGCCTCTACCGTCCGTAAAATGAATTATTTTCAGCAGCATCAAGAATGAATTTACTTATTTTCGTCTCAAAATCGAATGGTCACGTTCTCGAAATTCAAAACTTATACACATAATCGTGGGCACGAAAACTGTTTTGACATACGGTAACGTAAATCTCGTAACGTAAACCATCTAATGTAATGATCCATTTTCGGGTAGAGGGCCGAACCTCCTACGAGGTCCCCGCGCAAAAGGGGCGCGCGGGGTATGTGAGACTCAACGGTCTGCATGGTGTTGTGAGCAGACCGCGGGCCCAAGGATTTTAGGACCCACCCACTAAACGACTCCCCTGCACTCTTACACCCGACGTCCGATCCCCTCCGAGGTCAGAACCCGGATGAGGTAGGGGGGCTACCGCGGTCAACACTACAACCAGACGGCGCGGCTCACGCCAAGGACGCCCAACCGATGGAACCTTCGAGGCGAATCGAAGGCTCTGAAACGTCGGCCGTCTCGGTACGGGAGCCCGTCGGGCCGCCCAGACGGTGCCGCTGGTGTCCCGGAATACCCCGCTGGACCAGAACCAGCCTGCCGGGTCGGGACGCGATACACCGTCGACCGGTCGCTCTATTCACTCCACGGCAGCGCGCTAGAGTGCTGGTAGCGCGCCGCGCGGCCTCACCCCCTCAGGTCGCCCCTTGACCTTCACCGGGGGAGGTTTGACGTACCTACAGTTTTTTTTTTTTATTACTTAGATGGATGGACGAGCTCACAGCCCACCTGGTGTTAAGTGGTTACTGGAGCCCATAGACATCTACAACGTAAATGCGCCACCCATCTTGAGATATAAGTTCTAAGGTCTCAGTACAGTTACAACGGCTACCCCACCCTTCGAACCGAAACGCATTACTGCTTCACCGCGGAAATAGGCGGGGTGGTGGTACCTACCCGTGCGGACTCCCAAGAGGTCCTACCACCAGTGAAAGGCTTTGACATCATTGAGCAGATTGTATAAAAGGCTTAACCTCATTTAAGGACTTGAATAGGCCGGTTAAACTTTATTGTTAGTTTTATGATTATCAAACGCAAGAGACACCGCAAAATGCATGTTTCGTTTTGAGACAAGGTCTAAATTGGAATCATATCGAAATACCGACACTTAAAACCTGGACATATAACTGAACATTGCATTTTACACACATCGATGCATGATAATAAATAATTTTCGATTCATTAAGTGACGTCGCATTAAATAAATGGTTTTTTTTTAATACTATTCTAAGTAGTATAGCATTTATAGCGTTTATAACGAAAGTGTGAAATGATTTTCTTTTAACGAGGTGTCAGAAATTTACCACAACTTAGACGCGTGCAAAAACCGCTGCCGTGAGAAATTAAAAATAATGAGCAGTTATAGAATGGCTATTTTTAGGTTACAAAGCTTCAACTCAATGTGTTCTGTACAGCAATTTTGTTGTGGCACAACATGCAACGATTCGTCACGTAACAGTACGCTTTGTTTCACACAAAACAATTGCACTCCCAAATAAGAAGACGACGTGGAAGAATTCGGAGATATGTAGCTTAGAAAATGTTATTGAAAACACTTTGATGTTTTAATTTCGTGTTTATTTTAACTCATTTGCTTTTTTTTCCTACCTATGCTGATGGCCTTGAGAGGCTATTTCAGCTTCGCCCTAACATGTAGGTGAGCTCACGGGGCTCAAACCTGACGACATTGCTACCACGAACCCTAGCAAGAGCCGTGTTTCACAGTATCTACCACTGGATCGGAAACGCGACCCACTGAGAAGATTCGGCGATAAACTCAGTGGGCTGTGTCTGTGGGTTAATTCACTCGTCGAGCACTTCGTCGCAAGCGACGGGTTCGACGAGAACGATGACCGTTGCTTGAAGTACCTAAAAGCACCGTTAGTGGATCGGGAGGATCCGAAATGATGTGTTTTGGGCGACGTCGACTGCTTTCCATTCTGTCCGCAGGATCGGGAATGTAGTTACCGGCGGCCACGATGAGAGGGTTCTCGTGTCGTGCCGCTTTATCGAAGTGGCGCATCGATGCCGACTGTAGATACTTACTGATGGACTCTAAGTCCAGGTCGTCATGGAGGTCGACGTTCCTGACGAACCACGGGGCTCCGACGGCTATCCTGCAAAAACGGGATTGAATAATTTGGAAGGATTTTAAGTGAGTGCGGGCCGCGTGAGCGAACACTACACTTGCATAGGTCATGACGGGGCGTATGCAAGTTTTGTAGAGTGTCACAATTTTCATGGTCACGGAACCTTGAAATGTATTTATGACACATTTAAATAAATTGAATTAGGAAAATGAAGCAAGACTTTCATTCATTTAGAAATGGCTATAAACTTATTTGAGTGACTTCAAAAGAGTTTTCCCGCAAGGTAAATGATCGTTTAACTATATTTGTCTTCCTTCATCGAAAAATAGCCTAATATTTCAAACGGTGTAGGAATAACATCGTGTAATAAAAATCAAACCCGCAAAATTATAATTTGCGTAATTATTGGTGGTAGGACCTCTTGTGAGTCCGCACGGGTAGGTACCACCACCCTGCCTAATTCTGCGGTGAAGCCGTAATACGTTGGGTCTAAAAGGTGGGGTAGCC